>NW_005871679.1:57216-74319 GCF_000147115.1 Myotis lucifugus | reverse complement strand
CTTCCTCCTGCCGAGTTTGGGCTGAGGTAAGGGCAGGGGCCGAGGAGAAAGTGCCGATTGTCATCGGGAGGGCGGAGAGGAAGGGGTGGCTGTGAGCAGGGGGAGTCTTCGCACTGCGCCAGGGCCTCACGTTCCTAACCCACAGCAAACAGAGAACAGCATCAACGTAGCAAACGGGTGTGCCTCTTAGACCAGCCCAGGCGCTCACAGGAGGTGTCCCAGGGCCTGGCACCCCCATAAATGTTTCCCACGAATGAGGCCATCTGTCCCCGAGGGAGACACACTAACCATCGTGTAGTCCCAGCGCCTTTTAGATGCGGCGCCAGGTGTCCCTGCTGATGTTGCTGCTCAAAGGAAGCGTGAAAACGCCCTAAAGAACAAAAGAGGCAGGGAGATTGCTTTCCGGGACACAGCGTGGAGGCCTGCCTCTAATCGTGCATTAGAAGTGAGTCGGACGGGAGCATTGCAGCCTTGACCCTCGATCTGCCCATCAAGGAAGCCAGTGCGGTTTGCCGAGTAACCGACTGAGGCCAATACCACAACGATGCTGAGCTGTGTCAGCAGCTGCTTCTGCTGCGACCCTGAACTTAGAGGCTCAATTAGAGGCTCGGGTGGGGTCGTGGAGGGGACAGCAGCAAACACAGTACAGGTGAGCATCCTGTTGCCCCTGCACCAGCACACGCGGCTTAAGACAGGGACGCGGCCAGAGAAATGCGTTGTGAGGTGATTTTGTCATTGCGCCAACATCAGAGGCCCTGACACTCACCTAGACATCCTGCGGGCGGCACACCTGGCTCCCGGTGTGGGCACTGTGCCTGGGACACACATGTGGGTAACGACTCTACGACCTTGGACGGCTGTGATGTCAGCACGGCTGTGACGTCAGCACATCTGTAGGATTTCCCTGCTCCATGGCGATCTTATGGGGGTGGGGTTCCATGTGGTCCAACTTGACCAAAAGTCCTTATGAGGCGTGTGACCATGTTCAAATGACAGGTAACAATATCTAAATGTGATGGTCCCACGCAATGCCCAGTCCATGCACTCACACACTGAGCCCTATTGTAAGTCCCTCCCCTGATCCGTGTGTGGAACGTCTGTCTAGAGCAGTGGTTCCCAGCCTTTTTCTGGCCATGCCCCACCTACACAACTCTAAAATCCTGATGCCCCCCCCCCCCATGACATATAATTCTTATTATTCAAAAAGCGAGCTCCTATTCACGTGGAGGAAGTCTAAAAGACCATTAACTTGGTCTAAACAAGCTTCCAAAGAACATGGCATCCATGAAAGAGAAAAATAAAAGAAGGAAAGGACAGTTGAAGTACTGAGAAAGACATCACTAGGACATTGTTAAAATAATAATAATAATATAAACTGATGTGAAAAAATAGCAAAGAAAGTTTCAAAACATAATAGAGAACTGAAATGCATAAATGTCACAATATATATTTATATACTGTACATGAGGCCCCTAGAACCATAAGAAATGCAAAGAATTCACTGTTAATAACTCCTTCTCAAATTGCGCCCCCTGTGGGGCGACGCTGGAAACCACGGGTCTAAAGGGCCTGGGCTCAGGCTGCGTGGGCGGAGCTTTGTCCCTGCCCTGAGTGCTCATCGCGGTGGGTCTGCGGAGGGAAACGCTATTTTCTCCAGCACCACAGGGGGTGGGCTGGGGCGGCACCCACCGCTGAGTCCTGGGAGCCTCACTCCAGCCTGTGGAGCCGGGCAGGCTGCCGCCCTGAGCAGAAGAGAAGGGATTTTTCTCTCTTTCTGTCACACCTGACATTACTATGAACAGGTGAGACCTGCTGAGCGCTGTTCTGGGCACAAATCAGCTCCTTGCAGGCTCGGGGCAGGGCACCGTGTCGTGCCCATTTCACGGACGGGATGCTGAGCGAGGCCAGGGCACCAGGAGGTGTTCAGGTCCTTAACTCACACAGATGGCGGATTTGTTAGTTTTCACTGAATTTACTGGGGTGCCATCGGTTAATAAGATGAGAGGGTTCAGGTGCACAATTCTACAACACACACCTGTACACTGTATTGTGTGCTCACCACCACAAGCCAAGTCTCCTTCCATTACCCCTTTACCTTCTTCTGTCTCCCCTCCCCCCAGAGAGCGGATTTAAAACATCACGTCAAAGGCAAGAAAACACGCTCAGATTCCCACTTCCACACCGACAGCCACGCGGCCGCTGCCTTTCAGGGGTTGAGAGGTGAGCGCCTGGTGCACTTGTCTTACAAAGTCTGAGCAAGTGTTTTGCTTCCTATGGATTGGACGATGCCGTGGAGAACTGAGGGCCAGGGGTCAGATGTGACTCCGGACCTGGGGATCCTACATTTGCAGTAATTTCCGGTGCGCTTGGTAACGGGGAGGGCGAGGGCTGATTTCCACCCAGAGTGCGGGTTATTTCCCTCCCTCGAGCATGGAGGCCCTCCCACTGGCCTTTCCCTCTGCAGGCTCAGCAGAGCAGGGAGCAGCTGTCCCATCCCGTCCCTCCAGGTGACATCAGCCGGGCAGGGAGGTGGCCCATGGCTGGGGAATGTCACACACCCCAGCTGGTGCTAATCTCCCTTCTCCTAAAGCAGAGACATTGGGTCTCGGGTGTCACCCAGGGGCCAGCACTGAGGATGGAGCAAACACGGAAAGAATGTCTGTGTTGAGTGTGTGCTCGAGGAGATGCCTGGATTTTAACTGGGGAGTCATGCCTGTCTTTCTCGCAGAAAATTTTATTTTAAGTTTGGCTCCGTGGGGTGCAGAGGGGAGTGGACTAATGGAGCCACAGAATCCCGACCTCACACGTTCACTCGGGTCCCAGAACCCTGTGCACAGGAGGTCTCCTTGGAGCAGGGGCCGGGCCTCCCGCCCACTCTCTTGTCTTCAGTCGCTGCCTCACCGCTGAACGTGCCATCTCTCTAAGGCTCGGGCTGGTGGTGCTCCCGGCCCAGCAGAGAGGCAAACCCTCAGAGGTGCTGCCTGCGGGGACCCAGGCCCCTGCGCTGGTCCAGACTCCCCAGCCTTCTCTGCACAGCCCTGCTCCTCCTCTCTCTTCTCGGGCACTCGCCCTTCTCCCAGGGGTCCTGCTTTTGATTCCTCGCCCTGGAAACCAGCGCCTCCTCTTGCGGTGCAGGTTGACTGTCTCTGCGGGAAGCTGCTCATCTCAGCCACGCCGCTCCCAGCACCGCCACCAGGAGTGCAGGCTCCAGTGGCGGCCTCTCCAGCTGGGCGAGTCCGCGTCCTGTTTTCATGCCCAGAACGAGGGCACTGGCAGGCACGTAGTAGGTGCTTGTTTAATGTTACTGAGCAGACTCATCTCTTTAAAAGTAGGTTGTAGCCACCGGTAAGTTAATAAAAAGCAAGCTCTGGCTGTTCGCCGTGTTTGTTATTTTGCCCTCGGCCATCCCTTCTGGGGTCCCCCCTCTGAGCAGGCACATGGAGGGCACTGGTGGCAGAGGCAAACAGACATTGTTCCTGAGCTGAAGGGCCACGGGCTTATGAGGGAGACGGACCTAGAAGGGTGAATTAGGGCCACTCATTTATTCTGTAATAGAGAAACGCTCTTAAATTTGGATGGTTTCCGTCATGAAATTAGAGTGGACAGGGCATTTTAAGAGTGTAAGTGCAAACATATGTAAATGACACCTAACGTGTGGTCTGTGCTTCTCAGAAAACATGTGTTTAAGAGTAATTCCTCTTTCCTTCACCAGCAAGGACGGAGCCGGTGTGCCCATCCACGTGCGGGTTTGGAGGGCCCCTGGCTCCCACAGGCAGCCCTGATGGGGCCAGAGCAGGAGCCGAGGAGTGGCCCCGAGAGAGGGGCCGCGTCCAGGGCCAGGCCTTCGGCTGCCACTTTCCAGAAGGACATCACAGGCTGGAAGTGCGGGCTGCCTCCCGCGTGTGGGAGCCTGTAAAACTGTCCGGGCAAGGCAGGAAAGCCAAGCGGGGCTTCACAATTAGGCTGTGGCTTGCACCAAGGCTTCTGTGCCCAGGCACTGGGTCTGGGGTCCGCGAGCTGCATGGCCTGGGTGTAGGGAGATGCATGCCCAGGGGGTGCTGCGTGGTGTGTATATACTCCTTTTTGTTAAAAATCCTTGAATTGCTCACAGTTCTAGTCAGCAGAACAATGGTCCTTTCAGTGCACACATCCTACTCCCGGAAGCTGTGGCTCAGTCACCTCACATGCAACAGGGACTTCACAGACGCGGATAAAGGCACCGGCCTGGAGGTGGGGCGGCCCAGGCATCAGTTGGGGCCAGTCTGGTCACAGACATCCGGGGAGTGGAGGGCCGTTCCTGCTGTGGCAGAAAAAGGTGTGTTCACAGAAGCGGTGCAGAGCGATGCTGCCTAGTTAAAGTAACTTTCCCCAGCTTTATTGGGGTATGATTGACAAATAAAATAATATACATTTAAGCTGTGCGACATGGCTTTTAAGATGTAGAACATGATGCTTACTGTACGTATACACTGAAATGATTGCCACAATTGAGACGTCTGTCGCCCACTTGGCTGCCTTCTGTGTGGTGAGAACATTGCTACTCTCAGCAAATGTCAAGGCAGTAATACAGTTTTATTAACGGTATAAACGACTATCAATCAGGCTGCATTTTAGAGCCCCAGAACTTACCTCTAACTGGAAACGTACTCTTTGACCAACACCTCCCCCACTTCCAGCCCCATCACCCCTGGTGACCCCTCTTCAACTCTGCTTCTGAGTCCAACTTTGTGGATTTCATATGAAAGTGAGACCATGTGCCATTTGTCTTCCTGCGTCTGCCTGTCTCACTTAGCACAATGTCCTTCGGATCCACCTGTGTTGTCACAAACAGCAGTTTCTTTTTATTTGTGGTTGAATATATCACATTATTATATACTAGAGGCCCGTTGCATGAAGAGATTCGTGCAATAGGCCTTCCTTTCCCTGGCTGCCGGCACTGGTTTTCCTCTGGCACCCGGGACCCAGGCCTTTGGTCTGGAGGCAGCGAGGCCTCAGCGAGGAAGCCAAGCCTCTTCAGTCTTCAGTCTTCAGTCTTCGGTCTTCACTCCTCACCTGCTTACGCAAATTAACCGCCATCTTTGTTGGGTTAATTTGCATAGTCACTCTGATTGGCTGGTGGGCGTAGCAGAGTGACACCAATTTGCATGTTTCTCTTTTATTAGTGTAGACTAGAGGCCCAGGGCACAAAAATTTGTGCACTCGGGGGGGAGGGGGGGACCCCTCAGCCCGAGCCTGTGCCCTCTCGCAGTCTGGGACCCCTCAGGGGATGACCACCTGCTGGCTTAGGCCCACTCCCCGGGGGATTGGGCCTAAGCTGGCAGTCAGACATCCCTCTGGCAGCCCATCAGCCCTCAGGGGATGTCCACTTGCCAGCGGGGAGCAGGCCTAAACTGCAGTCGGAGATCCTTAGCGCTGCTGAGGAGGCAGGAGAGGCTCCCACCACCACTGCTGTACTGGCAGCCATCAGCCTGGCTTGTGGCTGAGCAGAGCTCCTCCCATGTGAGAGTGCCCTGACCACCAGAGGGCAGCTCCTGCATTGAGCGTCTGCCCCTTGGTGGTCAGTGTGTGTCATAGTGACCAGTCATTCCCAGTCCTTCTGCTGTTAGGGTCAGTTTGCATATTACCCTTTTATTATATAGGGTAGAGGCCTGGTGCACAGGTGGGGGCCAGCTGGTTTCCCCTGAACGGTGTCACGGATCAGGGTGGGGTCCCACTTGGTTGTCTGGCCAGCCTGGATGAGGGGATGATGGCTGTTTGCAGCTGGTCACACCCCCTTCAGGGTGGGGGTCCCCACTGGGGTGCCTGGCCAGTCTGGGTGAGGGGCTGAGGGTCGTTTTCAAGCTGGCGGGTGACTGAAGCTCCCAACCTCTCCTTTTTTTCTTCTTTTTTTTCTTCTGGGATTTATTTACCTTCTATGGCTGTCACTGGAACTGAGAGCTGGCTTTAGCTCTGAGGCTCGGCTCCAGCTCTTAGACCTCGGCTGCTGAAAGCAGGTATCTGGGTTTGTTTGGGTTCTATAATTGAAACACTGTTGTAGCTCCAGCTCTGAGGCCCGGCTGGCTGAAAGCAGGTTTCTGGGGTTTGTTTAGCTTCTATAATTGCAACATTGTTTCTTAGAGTGCAGCTCAGAGGCCGGCAGTGGCAGGCGGGGAACCTTGGCTTCCTCCATCACTGGAGCAAGCAAGCCTCCTGTTCGCTTCAGCTGCCTGGCTGCCGGCCGCCATCTTGGTTGGCAGTTAATTTGCATATCGCCCTGATTAGCCAATGGGAAGAGTGTCAGAGATATGGTTAATTACCATGTTTGTCTATTATTAGATAGGATTACTGTATTATTTTCCATATGAACAACTATAAACCTACTTTTGCCCACCTACATACACACTTACCATGTGTACGCATTTTCTTTATTTACGTATCCATTGCTGAACATTTAGGTTGTTTCCATATCCTGGGGATTATGAATAATTTATGCAATGAATATGGGAGTTCAGCTATCTCTTTGAGATCCTGATTTCATTACTATGAATATATACCCAGAAGTGGGATCGCTGGGTCATATGGCAGCTCCATTTTTAATCTTTTGAGGAACCTCCATGCTGTTCTCCACAGTGGCTGCCCCGGTCTGCATCCCACAGCAGTGCACAAGAGCCCTGCTCACTTCACATCCCCGTCAGCACTCGTCATTTCTTGTCTTTTTGAGGACAGCCTTTCTAACCGGGGTGAAGTGATACTGCATGGTGGCTTTGATTTGCATTTCCCTGATGACTAGTGATGGTGAGCATGCTTCCATGTACCTGTTGGCCATTTGCATGTCTGTTGTTTTAAGGATGGTGGGAAGGGTGTGTGCCAAGGAGCCCAGGTGGCCTCTGGGAGCTGCAGAAGTAAACAGACTCAGTCCTGGAGCTGCCTAAGGAGGAACCCAGCCCATTAATAATCTGGTTTTAGCTCAAGGAGAGCCACGTGGAATTTCTGACCTGGGAAACCGTAAGATAGAACATCTGTGTTGTTCTGAGCCATGAAGAGCTGGTGATGTCACGGCTGCAACAGAAACCTGTGCAGGAATTATGAGAACGATCGTAGGCATCTGACAAGGTGAGTTGAGTCTGACATGTAGGAGGATGGAGCGGGCAGTGCCCACTCAGCCCTGCGGCTCAGGGGAGGATTTGTGGTTCTGCTGGGATGAGGGGGAGATGGGGCTCAGCCCCTGCCTGGGAAACTGGGGGGCGAAGGCGGGGGGGACCATGCGGCTTCTCATGGGCAGATCTGCTCGGTGTTTCTAGTCCACCGCTGAGGACTAGCCTTTGCTGATCACTTTACAACACTTGTCACTTGGTTTGTATAGTTCCTACTTTACACAGGAAGAACTCCAGGCAAGAAGTAAACAGAAACTACAGGTAAGATGCTGAGTGTCCATCCCTCAGGTGGGGGAAGAAGGGCTCACAGCCAGCACATACCAGGCAGGTTCTCGCATCCTCCAAGCAGAACTTTGGACCTTAAGACGGGTCATTCTCCTTCCTGACTTATTTCGGGCCCGCGAGTATTGAAGCATAAGAAAGAGTTCCTCCCAAAGTGAGGTCTTGTTTCTCACCGAGGGAGCAGAAAGGAATCTATAGCAGTTCCCAGACCTGGTTTTGAACATATTTCACAATTTTGAAAAACTTGAGTTATTTTAGCCTCAGGTTAGCTGCTTTTGTTTAACTTCGGTGAGAGTGGTTTTTACCCTTCCCACCGCATGGAGCCAGCACTGATGGAAACCAGGAGTATCGGCTATTGTTTTATTCAGATTGTATGAGCTAAGCTGCTACGTACAGGAATGTGCACTCTTGCAAAAATATGGTTGAATTCGAGCACATGCAGGTGAGGCATTTTTCCAACTCCCAGGAACTGACTGTATGAAAAGGAAAATTAGCCACTGAAACATCATTTCAAAAGTATTATGTTTCAAATTTACTTATGTCTTCTTCTAACCTTGGTAATTCAGAGGCAGAGGGGAGGATTTTCATAAATGAACTTTTAAATAAACAGCTTTATTGAGATATAATTCCCAAACCATACAATTCACCCTCTGAAAGGGTACAACTTAATGCCTTTTGATATATTGCATTATTGATTTTGAAAAATTGTGATAAAATATAAGTAACAAAACTTGCTGTTTTGAGCCATTTTTATGTGTAACATTCAGTGGCCTTCATTACATTTACAATGTTGTGCAACCATAGCCACTATTTCCAAAACATTTTCATCAGCCCAATCGCAGCTCTGCACTCATGAAGCAATAACACTCCAATCCCTCCTCCTCCCGCCCTGGTAACCTCTCCGCTACTTTCTGTTTTTGTGAAATGATCTATTTTAGATACTTCATGTAAATAGTCATACAGTGTTTACCCTCTTGTGTCTGCTTCATTTACTTACCGTGTTTTTAAGGCTTATTCATGTTGCAACGTGGATCAGAACTGCATTCCTGTTTGTGGCTAAATAACATTCACTGCATGTATATCCGCACTGTGCTTTCCCTTCACTGTTGATGGACACTTGGGTTGTTTCCACCTTCTGTTGTTACGAATGATGCAGCTGTCGACACGAGTCTACAAGCACCTGCTCGAGTCCTTGCTTTCAATCCTGTTGGGCATACATGTACGTGGGGGTGAGTTGCTGGACCATATGGCAGTTTTATATTTGGCATAACTTTTCCACAGTGTCTGCACCATTTACACCCCCACCAGCAATGCACAAGGGTTCCGATTCCTCCACAGCCTCCCAACACCCTCCTGGTAGGTGTGTGATGTGATATCTCATTGTGGTTTTGTGCCAAAGACCTTTTAAATTTTGAGCAGTGGCTGAAATTTTTGACTACCATGAATGGGAACCATTCAACTTGTTTTTCCATGATATTAAGGTTGGATTTCTCCAATTTCCCTCAGTTTTGTGCACCTTCAATCATTTTTAGTGTTTGCTACGACTCCCCCAGTCACCCCCATGTCTCCAGTGTTCTGGCTCTGGCCTTTCTTAGCAAGATCCGGGGGCTCTGGGAGACTCAGGAACAGAGAATGAGCTGTTCAGGAAGGAAGCGAACAGAGCTATGGCGACTTCAGCGCTCCACAAAGGCATTGGCTCAGAGTTCATTTCAGCCGAGCATCATCTTTCAGTTGCTTGCTTAATAAAATGTCCAAACCATCGTTTTCCATGCTTCGCACGCTGGCAGTCATAGACTTGGGTCGCCCACCTCACTGCATTCGGGCTGTGGGTGAGGAACAGTGGTAAGGACTGAGCCCACGAGTTCTTAGTTTACCTGTATGTTCATTTTTAAGATCTAAACAAAATGCTAAAACTGAGTTTTACAGTGTTACCGCAGAGTGAAATGCGGGAAGCTTTTAAGTTACCTTTTGAAGTCACTTCTGCAATGTCCCCGGAACAGGTGGGCTGAGCAGGTGCTCGGTCTCGGGCCTGTTGTCCCAGTCACCCACTCGGCAGGTCCGGAAGGAGATGCACCAGGCCACCGCGGCAGAAGGTGTTTAAAGACGGAAACTGCAGGCAAGAGGTCGGTTCTTTCCTCGACCAGGTTAAGAGTGTCTGAGGAAGTGAACCTCCCCCTCCCCCCCCCCCCCGCACCCCCACCAGGAAACCGGAAAATGATTGAAGAACTTCTTCCGGTGCATTTGGGAATTTCCTTAGCGAGGTCTTTCCAATGGGCTCTGAGTTTTCTATACCCAAGTTCTCACCTAAACCTACATCCACTTTCTCTTTTCCCCCCAGAAATATCTCTTCTCAAAGACAAAAAATACTTCTACTCACTAGATGGAATGAGCATGTATTGAAGGTGGACTCTGCATCTCGATCTTGAATACGGAGTTCTTTGGGCCAGCCTTCAGGAATCACCGTCGTCTCAAAAAATTAGTCCCAGGTGGCCCCTGAGCCAAGGAGGTGCTGAGGCCTGCGTTAGTCTGTCTGCTAACCTGTTTCCCCTCCTCCCGATTGGCTAACTCCAGCCCGTGCTTCTTGCGGGTCATGTTCCTTTAAGTGGACCTGTTCCCTCCGTGAAGGTTAGGAGATGGAAGATTGTGGAAGTCAATAGGAACACCAGTGTGTTTTCTGTGTAAGACTTGCTACTCTCCCACGAGAATTCTGGCAGGCATTTTCTGTTCATTTCCATAAATCTGTTTTCTTTAGCCGTCCCCGCAAAAACATCTAAGTTTCACTCAGAATGAAAACTAAACAAACTTGCCTATTGGCAAAGGAGCTGCCGTGTCAGTGAGTACATATTTATGGGCCTCCTGTGGTCAGGCAGGGGGATGTGGCCCCGAGATGATAAGGTTCCTGACCTCCTCGGGACCAGACACCCCAGCCAGTCATCATGCGTGTGAGTGCTGGGGGAGGGCCCGGTGGGGCATCTATTGCCTCACTTTCTCTTTCTTGAATGGCTTCTCTAAGAGTTACTGCTTCCGGGCCGCCTGGGTCTGGGGTCTGCCCTGTGCAGCAGAGAATCCTTAGAGGATGAACAGTGCATGTATGAGCAGGATAGGCGTGCTCACAGCAGATAAATTGCATTTCAGGGTTCACTGATCTTGGGGTTCTCTATTCCTTTCACCCATCCTTCCTTCAGCTTCGGCAGCCCTTCTCCACTGTTCTGTAGGTAAACGACCAGTGTAGGGACTTAGTGCAAATCTATGGCGTTCCTGGGAGGATGTCCGCCCCTTGACCAAATCGACTCCTGCGCAGGGTTCTTGCCTCCGGTGAAGCGGCTGGTCCCTCCCTCCACGCACGGTTCCTCTGGTGACATTTCCTCCACTTCTCACTGTTTTTCTAACTACAGGGTCCAGCTCAGCCTGCCAGGGTGGACACAGAATTATGCAACACCCCGGGTTTATAAACACCCCGGGGTCACTCCCTCCCCTTCCTGGCCCTGTTAACAAGGATCTTTTATGAAATCTGCGCCTGTCAATTTTTTTGTCCTGTTAGATTATAAAATCTTTGTGCGCAGAGCAGGTCTCATGCCAAGTTTATGAACTAAATGGCATAGAAGCCAATTTATGTTGGAGGTCAGGAACCTTATCATCTCAGGGCCACACTAGGGCGCCAGGAGGCCCGTTTCCCTGGGAAGGAGCGCGAAGCCGCTGTCCAAGCCCCAAACATGACCTGGCAGAAGCAGCTCACTTCCTTCGTCACCGGGAAGCCACTCCTCGGTCTCCTGCGCGTCCGTGACCGCGCAGTGAACACAGCAGCACCCACAAACGCTTCAACTCCACGGCGAATGTCTAAGCTCATTGCTTTTACTCACATGGAGCAATAAAATTACTTGTTTTAACGTATTGCCTACTAAACTTCTACTGTTGTTTAGATTCAAAATGCTTTTTTCCTTTGAAATTTTTATGGCAATTTTAAAAAAAAATTTTTATGGCAATTTTAAAAAAAAATTTTGATGGCAATTTTAA
Organism: Myotis lucifugus; assembly: GCF_000147115.1. Classification (NCBI taxonomy): domain Eukaryota; kingdom Metazoa; phylum Chordata; class Mammalia; order Chiroptera; family Vespertilionidae; genus Myotis; species Myotis lucifugus. The sequence continues at coordinate 62,890 of NW_005871679.1, read as the reverse complement.
AAAAAAATTAAGTAAGTTTCCTGGCCCGCATGTGATTGGACTTCACTTAGGCATTTATTTAGCCAAAAAACGTGCAGCCACAGCTCTAAGCCTTTGCAAATATCAACTCATTTATTATTTCATTTACTGTTCTCATCCTTATAAGAAGCTAATAACAACACTCTTATTATTTGTATTTTACAGATGAGGAAGCCAAGGGGCTGGGAGGTGAAGGCAACTACTCTAGTTAAGAGAGGAAATCAGAGCTGGGGTTCCTTCCTGGGTAATTAGGCTCAAGGATTCATGGTCTTAGCCAGTGCCGCCTGTTTCACTCATGTATGAATTCAACCAATTACTTAACTCCTACCTCCTGTTAGGAATTGTTTTGGCACTTGGGTTCCAGAGATAAAGTCTTAGTTCAGTGGTGAAGAAAGGTTTGTGAACAAATAATTGTAACAGCGGTGTCTAACCAAGAAGACACGCACGGTGGCTGTGGAGTCAGAGTGGAGACGCAGCTCAAAGAAGGCTGCTCTTACCGTGGGAGGGGCAGGGGAAGGGCAGACGGAGAGCACGCCCCGCGTGTCCGAACTGGGAGCATGAAGTCAGTGTCACAGCAGCCTTTATAGCCACAACACTGGGGATGTGCAAATCTGTGAATTTCTCACTACTGACAGTTGGCAGAATATAAAACACAACTGCATTTATTTCAATATTTGTGGGCATGTGTGTGTATTCTGTTGAAATGCTGGCGATGTTTGAGTAATAAAATAAACATAATTCATAAATAAAATTCACCTATCCCAAAAACAAATTTTCTGACCTTAATTTGATCAAAATAACTAATAATTTTATAATCAAAACTGCCACATACTAGTATCCTATTAGCAATAATAAACTGTGTCTACATATATACTCATGTTCAAAGTGTATAGATTTTGAACATATAATCATCAAATTGTAAATTAAAACAACTGAACAAAATTTAAATTATTTTTATAATTTTTCAAAAATTTATTTTTCATGAATGTTAAAAATAAAATAAGACATTAATTAAACATTTTAATCAGCTAAAGCTGAAATTGCTGAAATTTCTAAATTAACTTTTTGAAAATTTAAATCAATTCATTAAATATTTTTACAAAAATAAAATGCTTCCCAATTCTTCTAGAAATCAATGTCCATGTAGTTGTTAACTGGACAGATGAGCCACACACATTACATCTATTTATATGCAAATCTGAGTCACCGGAGTTGTTTAAAGTTGCAGAACGTTCCTTAGCTCCCTGTACAGCTCTTGTGAATTCCCACTGGTTCTTGAGCAGCTGTGGAACCGTAAACTTGAGCTCAGGGACAAGAAGCTGGCCTGCCCTGGCTGCGGGAAGCATGGCTGGTCTGAGGACTCCGCGCTGCTCCCTGCCCGAGGCCTCCACACTCAGCGGGGTGTCTCCAAGGCCAGCAGCGGGGCCTGGGGCCTGGCACCGCCCTTCCGCTGCAGTGCCTCTGCGCAGGCCATGGAGATGTAGGCCGTTTCCTCGGAGCCTGAGCTGGTTAGTCCCGAGAGCGGACGTTCAGGGTCCCAGGTCGCACCCAGGGCTGAGCGCCTGCTCCTGAAAGAGGTGTCCGTCTGTCCTTTCGCACACTTGCTCTTGTTTGTGATGCCCGAGGCCCTCCACAGTGCAGGGTCCGTGCTGGCGGGAGGCGTATGCCCTGTAACCACGGCCCCGGACGGAGGGATGCTCCAGATGAGGCGGTGCGTGGCGGAGTCTCGGAGGAAGAGCAGCGTGGCGTGTCGCTGATGGCCATGCCAGGCCTGCGGCTTCTTGTGCGGCCTGTTCAGGGAGCCTCAGGCATGTCTGGAGCACAGGAGGCTCCGGCAGCGGGGGGAGGGAGCGGAGGTCTTAAGAGCCATTTGGAGTTTATCGTGAAACAAGGAGGAACCTTGCAGGGTTTCCCAGGGGAGGAAATTGTTTCTGTCACACCCTGACGTGGAGAAGGACGGGGAGAGGCAGAGATGCCAAGCAGGCAGCCATGATCCCAGGAAGAAGCAATGACGGCCTGGCAAAGCTGTGGGTGCGGATGTGAGGAGCGAGGGTGGGAGGGTCTGGGGGGAGGCCCAGGTGTGGGCCGAGCACATGATGGTTGCTGAGTGAATGTTTGCCCACAGCATCTTAATGACACAGTCCCGTGCCTGTGTTTCCGTGTGAATTAATTGGAAGATACTGCTTTAACGCTTTGAATTGCAAAGGGGTGCATTCTTCACCAGGAAAGACTGATGGAGTCACCGGAGCCGTCGGGGAAGCTGGGCTGATACTGGTGCACAGTTGTGTGTGTTCCAAGTATGCGCGGTTCTTGGCCGCCGTCTCCTGAGTGCCAGGAGCTCATCTCCCAGGTGCATCAGGTCACGGGAAACTGGGTCACAGCGTGTAGGGCCCACGCGGGCGTCTTCTGGGCAGGCCACGCCCGCAGGCCCCTGTGGGGAGACTGGATCCGCTGTGCGCAGCGGGAAACCCTTGGGGTCCTTCCTGAGTTTCCCAAATCGACGGTAACTTTACAGAATGCTCTCTCTGTTCTTTCAAGTGTCTAATCTTTTCTTTCTAAAACACAGTGAACCAGGATGACTCTTCTGTTGTGTAGCCTGGCTGGGCCCACACTCCCCGGGCTCCCCTGGTGCCCAGAGCACTGGGGACCACAGAATACGCTCCCACGGTGACGCTCCCCGTGCCCACGTGGCCCCCTCTCCCACGCGGGAACTGTCTGAAGGACGAGGCGTGCGGTCTTTAGCAGCTGCCGGGACACGCCGTGTGTCCCTTCTTAGCGAATGGTGGCCACTGCCTGGGGTCAGAGTGACTGTGGCCCGTGAACAGAGCAGAAGTGAGTGCGTCCTTTCTCCGCTCAGCGCAGAAGCTCTTAGACGTGAAAGGGAAGGTTTTCTAAGGTTCCGTTTATTGAGGCCCATCGGTCTCACATGCTGTGCTGAGGGCTTGCGTGCATTAATGCATCTCATTCTCACAGCAGCCAGGTTGGGCATGTACATCTGTATCCAATAGGAAGCCGTGGAGACCTCAGGAGGTGAAGACTCGCCTGGGGTTACAAGGTGTGGAGGCAGCGCTGACATCCGGGAGCCGAGGCTTAAAGCTGGACCTGCCCGATCCCAAAGCCCATGCTCTTTCTGACCCTCCCGCTGTCCCGCCGCCACCCTGCGCGCTCTGCTTTCTGGAGGGCAGACTAGGGGGGCTGGCTGGGGCTGGCTCCCCCAGGCTCATTCGCTGGCCCCACAGGCTCAGGAGGCCACGCTCCAGGGACAGAGCAGGCGACGCTCTGCCAGTTGATTTGCCTCCTGACTTTTGATATTTTGGTAAAAAATAACTTGAAATTGAGCCAATATATATTTTTTAATTTTATTTTTATTGTCGACACTATTACAGATGTCCCATTCCCCACCCGACCCTCTGCCCTCCTCCACCCAGCCGCCCCCTTCCCTCTGGCCCTCACACACTGTTCTCTGTATCTACGGGTTATACATACATGGGGTGTCCCAGAAAGTTTTTTGATAGTTTATTTGATGTTTCTTTCTTTTCAGATTTAACCCATTAGAATTAATAATTATTCAAAGTGTGTGTACATTTTTGGGGGGCACCCTGTATGTTCTTTGGCTAATTTTCCTTCACCTTCTTTCATGCAGTCCCCCCACCCCTTCCCCTCTGACAGCTGTCAGTGTGTTCCATGTATCCGCGCCTCTGTTTCTATTTTGCTCGTTAAGCAACATATTTGAAAGACAGCCTCCTTTTTTAGGATGATTCACCCGGTGTGTATGAAGTGGTAATTCATTTAAAGTTTGAGACACAGTTACTTTGTTTTTTATGTGTTGGGGTTGTTTTATTTTGTTAATCCTCACCCGAGGATATTTTTTCCATTGATTTCAGAGAATGGAAGGAAGGGGGAAAGAGAGAAACATCGATGTGAGAGAGACACATCATTTGGTTGTTTCCTGCATGTGCCCAGACCGGGGCTGGGGATCGAGCCTGCAACCCAGGGATGTGCCCTTGACCAGCATCTAACCCTTCGACCTTCAGTTCACAGGCTGATGCTCTCACCGCAGAGCAGCTGGCCAGGGCGAGGCACCATTGCTTTGAACCTGAGCCACCATGACCCTCTACTGCGTTACGTACCCAGGTGTGTCTGTGTCCCCCCAGCAGGAACCGCTAGAGAGAAGGTGTAAAGCTTAATGAGCACCTAGGGTTGGAGTCCTCACGCCCACCCATTTCTCCTCATACCCCTTTTCCTGCTCATGCACCTGCCTCTTTCAGCGTAAACTCTGTACAAACTTAAATGTCTCAGGTTGCGATCCCTGCACCTCACCGTGGCCCTCGGGTCCTGCCCTGGGCTGTGGCGCCTGAGGCCTCCTGCACGCGCCCGGGAGAGGGAGGAAGGCGTTTGCTCTTCGGGACCGAGCAGGCCAAGTAAGCCACGTGCACCTGGCCCTGCAGCAGGACCACCGGGGCTGTTTGGGGGGAATTATATTCAAACACGTAATGCCGAGTTCCACCAATCAATTGATGCAGAGTTGTTCAATGAATAACATGTTCTATGTTATGTGTCATGTTATATGTCAATTATATCTCAATAAAACTGGGGAAAAACAGAGTTTAGCACTGTAAATAGCAAATTTCAAGTGTTGAAAGAATAGTGCATAGAAGGTTTAATCTTAGCAATTAGATTGGTTTAATTTTTACATTTGATGGAAGTGTACTAATGGACTGAAGGGGAGCGGGGGAGATTTCTTCCCTTACCTGGGAAAAGGAATTTCAGAGGCCAAATAGCAGCGAAAACCTTTTCAAGGTAAATTGCTGATCTGACCCTAAGGAGACCCGCCCTTAAACCGTGTGCCACAACTTTCTCTCTTCCTTCCCAATAAATAAAATTACTGCAAAAAATTAAAACAAAAAGAGGCATGGAGAGTGCCAACAGATTCACCTTTATGATTACTTTTTACGTTTTATTTCATATTTCCATCACCATTTACCCCCTCCGTGCCCTCTTCCACCTCCCCCCTTGCAATCCCCACACCATGAGTTCTCTTTCTTTTTTTTTGTTTTTGTTGCTCAATCCCTCCACCACCCCCTTTCCCTCCACCCCCTTCCCCCAGCTGTCTGCCTGCTCCCCATCTATGAGCCTGTCTCTGTTTTGCTCGGCAGTTCAGCTCACCATTATTATTATTATTATTATTATTATAATGAAGGAGCCTATCTCACTGTGCACTATGCTGGGGGGGGAGGAGGGGGTTAGGCTAGAAATGAGTGAAGGCCGAGGGGCGCTTTCCATGAGTGAAGGTGGCACCCGCCTCCTGCCGCCCTGCCCTCCTTGTGGTGCTGCTGAGGCGGGCGATGCTCGTTTCCGGTGCAGAGGCAGATGAGGAGCAGCCTTCCCGGAGAGCTGGCAGCCCCACAGGAGGCGCTGGGCACTGGGTCACAGCCGGCGCCTCCCCGTGGGTCCTTCTCTTCACTCAGAGGCGATGCTCCCGGCGGCCGCCCTTGTCTCTGTCCACCGAGCTCCTCCCGGGTTTGGGCCCTGGCACTGGCCTCTCCTCTGGTCGCTCTGCATTCAGCCTTTGCACAGGCCGTCGCCCTGCCCGCCGCCCTCCCGCCTCCCCGTGTATCCGTCTGTCTGTCTGTCTTGTTCCTTCCGTCGCGCTCCT
>NW_005871679.1:11438-56601 GCF_000147115.1 Myotis lucifugus | reverse complement strand
TCCCTCGACTGCTGCCCCACCACTCCCCCACCGACTCCCCCACCCGCTCCCCCACCCGCTCCCCGCCTTCCCTCTGAGACTCCTCAGTCCCACTCCACACTTCCATGTCTCTGGATCTATTTTGTTCATCAGTGTATTTCGTTCATTAGATTCCACATCTGAGTGAGATCATGTGATACTTGTCTTTCTTGATTAGTCATTTTTAATTCGATGATTGTACTTTTAGGCAAAATGCTCCCAGCCTGCGGGCCCAACGCCTGGACCTGAACTCGGACGCGTGCGCTGGTGTTGGGCGCGTGAATGAGATTTGCTGGCGGTGAACTCAGGCTTGTCTTTGGGACTCAGGACAAGCTTCCCGCTCAGTTCCGGTTCTGGGCGGAATGCGGAATTCGGTGGCACCTGCACCTGCAGGCACTGTGGGCGGAGCCGGGACCAGGGCTTGGCAAGTTGGACCTCCACTCCTGCAGCCTGGCCGCCTGTTCGACATGAATTCTAAAACTCCACCACTCGGCGGCTTTTATCTTCACTTGTAATTAAAGAGAGACTTTCAACCTTATATTTCCTGTGTTGGAATTTCTTATTTTTATTTTGAAGGCAATTTTTTAAATCCAATAATGCAGCGGTTCTCAGCCTGGGGGTTGCCTAAGACCATCCTGCATATCAGATATTTACATACGATTCATAACAGTAGCAACATTACAGTTATGAAGTAGCAACGAAAATAATTTTATGGTTGGGTCACAACATGAGGAACTGTATTTAAAGGGCCAGAAGGTTGAGAACCACTGCACTAATGAGTATTTTTTTTATTAACCAACAAGTCAGCACAGAGGCATCCTCAGTTTCCGATGGTGTCATGCTTTTGAAAACATTACATTTTATGTCTACCTAGGGGCTCTTGGGCTTGTTGGAATTACTGTTGGAAAGACACACCGACAGACTGGGGACCGCGCGGTGACTGCTAAGCTCGTGGCCAGGACTCTCTCCTGCCGGGTGAGTTGGTCACGCAGCATTCTTGCATGTGCTTTTCACACTGACCAAGGTACTATTTGTATCTTCTCTCCTGTGGCTGTCGGGGGAACTGGTGATCCCTCTATAATAGATGACATGGTTATGCACTATTTTCATCTAAAAAAAAATAGCCTAATACTTTGTAAACCACAGAACACTGCATGTAAATGATCAACCTTAGCCTCCGCTGCCCTCGAAAATGGTTTGATTTTAACTCTCAGGTAAATACATGATTTAATAAAATAAAATAGTTCACATGATTGCATGTGGCCAGAAATTCAAACAGTTGCATAACAGAAATCTGCTTGCCACAGATTAAACCGAATCCTTTGTGTAACTCTGAAAGGAGATACGTTCTCCAGCGTAAATATGAGGGGAGGGAAGGCCGCCCACATCCGTCACCTCGACATACCATCTTTCAAGCAACGCTTTTGGGGTCCACCTCCCTAAAAGTTGTCGGAGGGTTTAAGAAAGGTTTCTGCTTGACTCCCTAGTAATTGTGTTTGCTCTCAAACTCTCTCATAAAAGACTAGACTTGTAAAACGCATTTGTAACTGAAGATGATTTCTGAGGCCAGCATTTCCTAATGTCTAGTGTGTAGACGGCCCGTCTCGTACTCACATGTGTGTGAATTAAAGGTCACATATGTGTCTCGTCGATCCTTCATGTTTGTGAAAGCGACTTAGCCAATGTGGACGGCGGGCAAGGACCGAGCTCCTTTTGTACGTGTTGGCACCTTTAGGCGAGTCTGGGCCCCCACGCACCACCTCGGCGTCTGATCCCACAGGCAGCTTTCAGTGAAGGCCGGCGCCCTTGCGTTTGACCAGCTGCCCCACACGGATCTTTGCTTTTAGCAAACAGGTGCAAGCTTGTCGTGGGCCGTGTCTGTGGCAGGAAGGCCACGGGCACCTGGCGGGAAGGACTCGCTCCAAGCCACCTTCCATGACCTCAGGGCTGGTGACCGTGACCGGGCGCCGGTCAGGCAGCAGCCCCAGGGCCTAGACAGACATGCTCCGTGACGGCACTCACAGGCTGGCCTTGTCCACTCACAGGTCTTGTTCAAGAGCAAACTCTCCTAGTCAGGCACCACTCTTGTCGCCACTAATTTAATGAGTATACATTATTTCTCACGTCCTCTATAGTCAATTACATACCTTCCTGTGTTAATTTAGAGGCAAATTGCTACCCGGCCACCTCTGACGGCGGAGGTCCTGTTAGGACCTATTAAGCATTCCAGTTATGTGTCAGGCTATACGAACATTTATGCTGAAGGGACGTATAAATGCAGCACCTATTGTAGCACAATCTCTGCAGGGAGGCCCGGGAACCTGCATCTTGGCAAACACTCCGGGTGATATGGTGGGAGCACATCTGGGCACTTCTACAAACGTTGCGTAAAGACCTTGAATGCCACCCTCTCACTGGCCTCCTTCAGGCAAACACGGACTGTTCGCTGCCACTTCAAAAAGCACTTACTGCTTTACCAAATTCATCTTTCCCCATAACATTCTTACGTCCTTGGATGCTTTTACGAGCACAACTGCAGAGAAGAAATTTCTGTTGGCATCTGTTTTTGCGATGCCTTCACTGTTTTGCGATGCGCCGTGCATGTGCGGACTCGCTCTGCGGGGCTGGAGCGTGCCGTCAGGCCAGGATGCTCAGAGGCAGCCCGAGGGCCACCTGCCCGCAGGAGTGGCCTTCACCGGCCGGTCCTGGCAGGTCTGTCAAGGAGAAGCGGCCGGAGCACTAACTGACCGGCGTTGGCAGCGGGCCCGCCTTCATGGGAGGGGCCCACACGGCTCCTCTTTACGGATCGTAGACAGTGAGCCCAGACCCCTCGTGGGGATGAAGCCGTGTCCACTGAAACCCCCCGTCTCTAAGCTCTTTGCTCACCAGCTGTTTCCAGCGTTGGCATTAGCTTTCTCTGTCTGCCTTGTTCTATGAGTAATGCTATTTCTTTACCGTGAACTGAGCTGTAATAACACTCACCTTGAAGAGTTTTTTTGAAGATGAGAGATGAAGGCGAAGAGCAGCTGTCCAGGTAGACAGTGCTGTTGTTTTTACTGAACATACTGGGAACGACGGAAAGTGCGTGGACCGGGGTCACGTCGAGGGAGGGCGTTGAGGAGGACTCGGCTGTCAGAGCTCCCAGAACTTGGCGGGTGAAGTAGTTGCCTAATCAGCCTGGAGCCCTGGTGCAGCGAGCCTCCGGGGCCCTTTCTAGGAAGCGGTGAGAAGTGAGTGTGACTTTAGGGCCTTCTTCGTTTCGGAGCAGCCCATCGACTGGGGCCTCTGCTCTCTGTCCTTTTACTCACATGGCCTTATCGGTGGCTTTAAGAAGTCGCAGGACAGGTATCGGCATTCCTTTTTTTTATCCTCACTTGAGGAGTGAGGATATTTTTTCCATTGATTTTTTTTCAGAGAGAGGGAAAGGGAGGGAGGGGGAGAGAGAGAAAAACATCCATGTGAGAGAGACACATCGATTGGTTGCCTCCTGCACACGTCTGTCTGGGGCCGGGGATCAAGACTGCAACCGAAGTTCGAACCCATGACCCTCCGGTGTGCTGGCCGACACGCTAACCACCGAGCCACGCCCACCAGGACTCAGCGTCCCTATTTCTACATGAGAGAGAGGCTCTCACAGACGAAGACCGAAGTCTCTTGCCCACGGTCAGGGGCAAGTTAGAACGTCAGGTCTTCAAAAGGCACCAAGCGTTCTTCCCACCGCAGCAGTTATACCATCAAACTAACAGGGTTACTCGGCACCACTTCTTCCTTCATTCCTACAAGAGTTCAGGGACCTGGGGAGCTGTTACCCCCAACAGCCATTGTCGTCTCCCACCCTGTCGACACAGACAGGGCTGCCTTTGTCCATGGGGTCCAGGGGTGCTGTGGGCATCACTCTCCTGAATGGGCGGGTGCTGTGCCTGCTAGGCCAGCCAGTCCAGCCACGGGCATCACACCCACCAGCATTGGTTTCTCTGTGAAGAAACCAACAAGACATGATTGAAACTCATTTCAGGTGTAGCCGGTGAACATGTATGTCCACCCATCCCTAGGGGTGAAGGATCAGAGCACAGGATGGAACGTGGTAAATCTTCCCTCCCCCATAAGATTGATTGTGCAGTCTCATATAATCTGCAGAAAGGATTCCTGTCTTTTAACTAAGGACAAAATAGCAAGATTTTTTTTAACAACTTCATTTAATTTTCAACCATTACTTGTCCGACGTTTTTTTGTTTGTTTGTTTTTAATATTCACCCAAGGATATTTTCCCATTGATTTTTAGAGAGTGGAAGAGAGAGGGAAAGACAGAGAGAAATATCGATGTGAGAGAAACACATCGATTGGTTGCCTCCTGCACGAGCCCTGACCAGAGCCTGGGCTGAGGAGGAGCCTGCAACCGAGGTGAGTGCCCTTGACCTTTCCGTCAGCAGGCCAATGCTCTATCCACTGAGCCAACCCGGCAAGGGCAAAAAGCAAGGTTTTAACGCAGGTTCCCCTGATCCTGCCCCATTTATACAAAAGATGACCAGGTGACTGCTTTAGTCGGTGGAGGCCATGCGTCTTGTCCTGTTTGTTCCGGTTCTCGGTGTTGCTTCCCGGCTGCTCCAAGCAAGTAGAGCTGCCTGCAGACAAGCTGTGCGCACAGCCCTCCAAGGCGGGCGGGCTGGCGGTGAGTGTGAGAACTCAGATCTCTGACCGAGAGCGAGGGCGGCTTCTCGAGGACCCTGGGGGGGCTGTTTGGGCAACGGCTCTCCCCTGTGAGTGGGTTGCGAGTGGAGTGCCGAGCGCAAGCCTCCTGACCAGGTCCCCTTACACCCAGTTCATCGGGCGGGTGGGGTTTCCCAACAGGCAGCCCTGGGGCATTGCAGTAATATTCCCAGACCGGCAGTACTCCCCTCGTGCGGCCTTTCGCTGCCGGGAAAGTTCCATGTACCCTCTGTGCGCTGCCCCGGCCTGACCAGGGAGGGGGTGCTGGCAGGTGCCCGGGTTTCCATCGTTGCCAGGCGGCCGGAACAGGCTGGTGAGGAAGGGCTCCAGGAAAAACACCCCCTGGCCCATGTCAACAATGCATTTCAAGTGGAGCCTAGCGCCCAGCCAGCGCTGGGGGAAGGGCTGAGCTCCCCAGAACAAAGGGGCTGCTTTTGTGCGGGACCTGCCAGGGGAGGAGCATTCCGGGCAGAGTCCTGATCCTCCCGTTGGTCACTCCTGGGGTGCTGCTGGTCCCCGGCCCAGCTCTGCACAGAGGGGCCTTTGTGCCCGGCTGGCTCCCGCGCAGGCCCCGGAGCTGGAGGCTCTGCGGGTGGCGCTTGCCACTGGCACCGGGGCCCTCCGCTTTTCTGCCTTGATTTTGTTTTCTTGTGAAGATTGTGTTTGGACTGCGGATGTTACACAGAGCGCCAGTGTTTGCTGCCGAACCCGATACTCAGCAAGGCCCGGCTCCTTCCTGGAGCGGCCACCCCTCGGCTGGGGCGGACGGTCCGTGTTCTGGTTACTATACTATTTTTAAAAGAATTGTTTTTAAGTTAAGTAAGAGGAGGTGAATAAAACTTGGCTTAAGGATTTGAGACCTTAAAACATGAAGCCGTGGGGAGGGAGAAAGGCGTCTCTGGCAGCCGCTGGCAGCAAAGCTGGGAGAACAGAGACGGGTCCTTTATTGGAAGGCGAGCAGCAGAGCTGTGACTGGATGACATGCTTCCTGCATGACAGAGCATGACTGACATCCACTCAGAAACAGCCGGGCAGAGAAAGCCCACAGCAACAGCGCTGACCTTTCGGGCTGTGGGCCTGGCACCACCGAGGGTAACCCTAGATCACCGAGTTCTCATGTGGATGTCGCCGAGACTGACGGGGCAGGTGTCCTGCCTAAAGCGACTGATTTATGAGCATCTATATTCAGTCTCCTTCCTGCCTCTGGAACCTGAGCTTGACCATTCAGGCCTTTCCCTTACTCTGCAGAGCCTACGGGGGGGTGGGGGTGGGGGGGACCGATATGGAGCTTGTCACTTGCCAGGCTGCTGTGGAACCAATGCAGTGATCGATGGCCGATGGCACACCGTGCAGATGCCCAGCCCGCTGTTGAGCCAGGAGGTTGGAACGCGGCCCTGACAGGGGGCTCGTGTCCACAGGGAGCTACGTGGACACAGCTCAGCCCCTTCATCACAACGGGAGCAAGGGCAGACCCTTCGGCAGCAGCGACGGCTGCAGGAATGGAAGGTGGCTCTACCTGTGACACAATTGCTCACACGGACCCCCTGAAGTCCCAGCCTGCCTTCTGAGCCCCCTGGGAACCTGGCGGAGAAAGTGTGCGAGGGGGGGGGGGCGGGTGCGGAGGGAATGGGTTGCTGTGACCATGGCTTCCAGGGGTACACCTGGGCAGGCCCTGGGTGTGGGAGGGGCTTGCGGAGCTCCGCCTCCTGCAGGCCTCAGCAGGGAGAGTGCTAAAGCCAGTGCAGGTGCAGGGACACCTGTGGGCCTGACTTTGCTGGAAATTGACCTGTCCCTGGCGCCAGCTGGAATGGCACAGCCACACCTGTGTGCCGGGCCGGGTCGGTGCAGCCGATGCCATCTGGCAGCTTTGCTCTCTGGCCCTCGCCCAGTCTTAACCCCCCCGACCCCTCACTCTGGCCTTGCCTTTGACTTGGGGTCGACCTTCCAGCACAGCAGGCCCCTGCCCGCCAGCCCAGCCAGCTTCTAGCCCAGCTCCTCTCGTCCCTCCTGCTCTGTGACCTGACACTGACCATCAGTGGAGTCCAGGCCCAGATGACTTGGGCCGGAGGCTGAGAGTTCGCTGGGGAAGGACAGTGCGTGGGTCCCAAGCAGGAGGGGGAGGGCAGACCGCCTGAGCCAGCAGCAAGGGCAGAGCCCACTCCTCGGGGCCACACTGTGAGGAACATGTCCAACCGGAATGAGAAACAGCGAAACGAGGAGGACAGGAGCGTTCACTGTGACCAACCAACGACACAGGATGAGGTGGGACGCGTGCGCCGGGGCTGCGTCTGAGCTTGGAGTCTCCATATTGTGAAAAGGCGTTCATGGTATTTTCATTAGTAACTTCAGTTTTTAAGGGGTGATATGTTCATGGTGTTCTAAATGGAAAGGAATGAAAAGCTACCGAATGAACACCTCTCCCTCCCGCCTCCATCCCAGGGGACCAGGCCACCACCCCCTTCATACTCTCCTAGATGTAATTGATGACAATAAATGCAGGCGGGCTCTCGTTTTAAAAGTACAAATGCTGTAAATGCTCTTTGGCCCTTATCTTTTCCCCTTAGCAAGGTGAAATGTGGCCGCAGCACTACATAAAGAAGGCGTTCTGGGGGACTTCATGAGATTCTTCCGTATGGATTGCCACTCATTAGTGAGCCGGCCCCACAGCGACCTTAGATACTTCCAGTCGTTGTGAACAATGCTGAGTTAGTGGCCTGTGTCACTGGGCACTGAGAGAAGGCGTACTGGGTGAAGGAGGGGTGATGACATCGAAGCCTTATACAGGTCGGTCTCTGTTCTTTTCAATGTCCTCTCACTCACGTGTTACTAGATTCTAATCGGGACCCGTGCATGGAGGGGAACGCTGGCATGTGCACTGAGTCTTTCTCTCATTTGGTGTAATTCCCAGGACAGCACGGGGACTGACTGTAATGAAGAGATTGAGGCTGAACTACTCTGTCACTTGTCTGAAGCCACACTGCAGCGTGCTTGCATCGGTGTTTGACCCCCAGAGGCCAGGTGTGTTAAGATTAGAAACACGTTTAATGTGCCTGGCCTGTGGCTCAGCTAGTTGAGTGCCATCCCATGCACCAGAGGTCACAGGTTCACGGGCTCGGTCCCCGGCAGGGGGAGTGCAGAAGGCAGCTGATGGATGGTTCTCTCTCCCTCTCCCTTCCTCTTTCTCTAAAATCAATACAAACATATTTTTTTAAAACACCACACAATTTTATCACCGAATGTCAGCAAGAAGAGAAGACCAGAAAGAATGAAGTCCACCACGGAGGGCGTGGGTGTCGGGAGAAGCTCTGTGACCGAGAGGACCTGGCCCGCATTTACCCACCGGACCCTCGGTCGGCACAGGCGGAAGCAGAGGTGTTAGCTCCCTGAGCCCCGGCGTCCCTGTGTGTGAACCAATTAATAAAATGAACCTTACAGAGGGTAAGGATGACTAAGGACATAGTAGTATATAAAGTGCCTGGTGAAAAGGAGGAACTCACTAAATGCTCATTTTCTTATAATAACATAGGAGATCAGGTAGATGGAAATACTTTATAAGCAAATTGCTCTGTGAATGCAAGGTACTCTCATAATTATTTTCTTACGTTTCCAATATTTAATCACTATTTTTGTGTTCATTTTAGTAGATGCAGTTAGTACATTCACTTTAGTGTTAAAGTTCTAACCATTACCTTGGGAAATTAAAATTTAAAAGTTAATTTAACTGAAGTAAATATCAACGCTTCTTAAAAGTGCTTTTCTCTTTCTATTTACTTTTAAAGCCAAGTGTCCTCTGCCTGAACAAGGAGCGGAACTTCCGGGGGTCAGCATGGTGCGCCCGGGACAGGAGGGGCTGCGTTCAGGGCAGGACGAGGTAAGGCACGTGAAGAACCCCGCGCTCTTCTCTGCACTGGAGGGAAGGAAAAGCACCCTCCCGCTCTGAAAAGCTTTGTGATCTAAACGTCACTCACAAAGGGGACCATGGGGGATTCCCGACCGACCGCTGCCCCTGCGGCGACCTGTGCTTCCGAAGGCAGGCGTGTGCAGCCGGCGGCGGGGCCGGGAGAGGCCTGTCACGCAACACGTCATATTTTTGAGGCGAACAGTATGAACAGTCATGCCCAGTGGAATAAACCAGGACTAGAAAGAGATTTGCACCTGCTCAGGTTTTGCTGACAACTGAGTTCAGGTCAACTCAGTGAGGTTTTGGCAGGAAAACTTTTGGTTTTTATGAAGTTTTGGATTTCAAGTTGGGAGCCAGGCACAGGGGTCCTGCATGTCCATTTCCTGTGTGGCAGGAAGACGGGCAGATCTGGACTCAGGCGGTGACCTGGGGGAAGTCCTTGACCTCCGTCAGCCTGTGCGTGTTCCTCGGAAAGAACGAAGCCCATCCACGGAGAGCGTGGTCCAGGAGGGGCTCGTGACCAGAGAGGGCCTGGCCCGCAGGACTCCCCTGCTGGCAGGGCGGTGGGGAGGGGCGGTGGGGAGGGTCTGGGGGGCGGAGAGCACGCTTCCCCGCTGCTACCTGCTGGGCACAGGTGACTGAGAACTGCTGCCACTGTTCGCGGGGAGAGGCCTCAAAGGAAACTGCGTGAAGTGTGTCTTTTAGTGAAGAATTTGGAGGGAGCAGGAGGAAGAGGCAGGCGCTGGCGTGGGAGCCCAGGAGGGTCCTGGGATTAAACTTACCGAAGCCCGTGGGCAGAAACTCCCAACGCCTCGGCCATGAAGCTTCGAGGAGTCACTGCGCCTGGAGGTCAAAGGGGCAGTCATGTCCCCATCAGGAACTGGACCCAGGAGCCTGCTGCCTGCACTCCAGCCCCAGGGCCACCTCTGGCTGTGGAGTGACTCTGAGAGCGACCATATTCCTTCCCGTGGCAATCAGTGTTGACTGCGGAATAATCATAGTTCTGTGGACACATTCCAGAAACATCCAGACACACGCTGTCTTCTCGGTATTGTAGTTGCTTGGGGACTTAAGTAAACAACAAGCAAATCTCTAAGAATTGCGGTCAGTTCTCCTAAGGCGTAAGGAGCAGGCCGGGCCCTTCCCACTGGGCAGACCAGACGCCACCTTGTGCAGAGCGGACAGGGAGGGGCAGGCCAGCGCGCGGCGAGGGGCAGGAGTGGGGGCGGTCTGGGATGCGCACACAGACCTCAGTGCCGTCCCTCAGAAGGCCTTCCTGACCTCACTTCACCCCACTCCCCTCGCCAGGCACGTCCTTCCTACCCACTCCCCTGATTTATTTCTCCAGCGCTCTTCTCACCAGCTAAAGTTACCTGTCTATTTCTGCTCTTGCTAACCGCAGCCTCCCCTGCAGCAGGAGAGCTGCCCGGAGCCCTGAGCACTTTGTGCCCGTCGGTGGGTTTCTAACATCCGTTGTAAGAATAAAGGAAGAGGCTGTGCAACGGCCCTGAGGTCAAAAAGAGCCTGGTGCCTTCTGGGAAAGGAATCAGGCCTTTGGGTTTGGCCCCCAGGGAATGCTGGCTGCTGGAATGCATGTCCTCCTGGAGCCCCATCACATGACCTTCTTGGCTAATGGGACATCAGCAAGGAGCACACGCACAGGCTGGACCAGTGCACGTCCAGCACACAGAGGAGCCGTGTGAGGAAGCCCAGCCTCCTGCAAAGGAAAGCCCACTCGGAGAGCCAGCTGTTCTCCCAGAGGCCCCGATGACCCCCCCTCCAACCACCCCCCCCCCCACCACCACATTTTGGTGAAATACACAGCGTGAGTGAGTCCAGGAAACACCAGGAGAACAACCTCTCGCCCCACCCCACTCCGCAGTGGCAGAAAGGGAGGCCATTTGTCAGGGTTAGTGTCTGTTTCTCTTCATCTGTGCGAGAACCCAGTGGGAGCTGCTTGCAAAGGCACCTCACAGCTTATTGACAACTCACAGCTCATCCCACCAGGCCCGTGGGGCACGGACCCCCCTTCTCTCCCTGCAGCGCCCAGGTTCTGAGAACAAGTCCTCAGCTGGCTGAGACGCCTTCGCTGGCCCACATTCGATACACCGACGCAGAGACCGGGTTCCTGGGAGGAACCGGAGAGTGAGTACTGATCCTGTTTCCTGGATCATGTTTCCTGGTCGCAGCATCTGGTTAAAAAAAGAACTTAAAAAACAAAACAAGAAATAAAGATACAAAAGAACAGTTCAAACCCTGTTAAGTCCTTGTCAGCCTGTCTTTGGGGACAAATTTCACAGCCCTCCTCTGTAAATCCTTCCAGAAAGATGAAAAAATACAAGATTTTGAATTATTTTATCTCTTTGAACCCTACTTGCTTAAATAGTCACTAACTTCATATCTTAAATAGGAAATCAAGTCAACCAGGTTTTATTTATCGATGAAATGCCAGCATTCCCTGAGACACTACTGACATTTTCTTGTCAACCTACAAGGTGAAAAAAATTAAACATCAACGCTGGTCTGGGAACTCAACATAAAGCTTTTCGAGCATGAAAGCAGGAGCTGGGGAAGTGCACACGTCCCAGACGCAGCCCTTCCTCCTGGCCCGTCAGCCCCCCCCCCCCCGCCCCCTGAAGGCCACCCTCTGCACCGGGGCCTCCCTGCTTCTTGGGGGGGAACTCGGGACGTCCTCGGAAGAGCTCCTTTCATGAAACCTGCATATCAAACCACCAGCATATTTCACAGTTTCTTCTGGCAAAATACATCTGACTCTCATCTACTTTACTCAGTTTCACAGCCATACCCTCATCCACCTTTGCTTCTCTTTCCTGGAACCACCAGTTTTGGATAAATCACACTTTTGGAGAAAATGTTGGTCATGCAAGAGGTAATCTATCTCTCCAGGAAATGCACCCTCTCCTATCAAAACCAAAACAGAACCCCCAGAAACAGAGCTGGGCCTTGGGGGCAGGTGAGGTATCGCCCTGGGAGTGGGTACCAACAGCAGCTCTGAGGCTGGAGCCCCTAGAAGCTGAGTTCAGACTCAGACTCCTACGGGACCGAGCTGGCTCATGGGAGGTGATGGCCACTAGCTACTGGTCACTCTGAAGGGAAGGCGGTCCAACTCAGAACTCAGGACTCCCACAAATAATGCTCAAATCAGAGAGCACCAGTTACGCAAGAAGACAGCACCGTGTAGCTCAGATTCACAAAAGGAATCCATAGGGGAAGTGAGAGAGAACATAGGTAAAGCATTGGCGCAATGCCTGAAGCACAGTGGGCCTCGCGCGTGGTCTCTACGTCTACCCAGGTTTGCTTGGTGGGCCTGGTTGTTGTTCTGCGGCACGTCCCGCCACTCACAGTTTAAGGGTCAGGTACCCCCTTGTTGGGTTTTACTACAGCTGAGAGAAACTCCAGTTTTTTAACAGTTAATTTTAAAACTAACCTTTGTCCACACCTTTCCAGGCCTTGGAAGTGCCCTGTGCAGTAAATATCTCTGTCCATGCCGGTGGTGAATGCTGCAAGCACTCTGTGTGCTGATCATTTACGAAATGTAGACGTACGTACTTTCAAGGCATACCTGTCTGTGACCATGTCTCCCTTTCAGTAAAAAATCATATCCTTACTATTTCTGCAAAAGGGTTGGTGCTGAGCGGCTTGCCCTCTCTCTGAGTGGCCTGCCTGCAGATGAACTCAGGATAATTTTCTCCTCATGCTTCCTTATTGCTTTCCTGTTTGGACAGTCTATCCATTGCTGTAAGTGGGGTGTTAAAGTTCCCTACTGTTGCATTGCTTTCGATTTCTCCATTTAGTTCTGTTAATATTTGCTTTCTATATTTTGGTGCTCCTATTTTGGGTGCTTATCCTATACAGTGGGGCCTTGACTTACGAGTTTAATTCGTTCCGTGACGGAGCTCGTAATTCAAATTACTTGTATGTCAAATCATAAAGTGAACGAGTGAGGCACGTGATGCTGGGCTGATGTTGTGGCGTTCACTGTGACGTTCGCTGTGCCAACTAGCGGTGGGGTATCTGAAGCTGGCTCGTAACCCGAATTTTAACTCGCAACTCAAAGCAAAAAATTGGCCGAGAGACTGCTCGTATCTCGAAAAACTCGTTAGTCGGGACACTCGTAAGTCAAGGCTCCACTGTATAATAAAAGGTTAATATGCAAATTGACTGAATGGCAGAACGACTGGTCGCTATTACGCGCACTGACCACCAGGGGCCAGACACTCAACACCGGAGCTGCCCCCTGGTTGTCAGTGCACTCCCACAAGGGGAGCGCCGCTCAGCCAGAAGCCAGGCTCACAGGCTGGCGAGTGCAGCTGTGGTGGCAGGAGCCTCTCCCACCTCTGCGGCAGCACTAAGGACATCCAACTGATGGCTTGACTGACGGCTTAGATCAGTCAGACATCCCCCGAGGGCTCCCGGACTGCAAGAGGGCACAGGCCGGGCTAAGGCACCCCGCCCCCCCAACCTGGGTGCACGAATTTCGTGCACTGGGCCTCTACTATATTTATAAACATTAAATCGTCTTGCTGGATTGACCCCTTTATCATTATGTAATGCCCTTCTTTGTCTTTTATTACAGTGTTTGTCTTCAATTTTATTTTGTCTGATCTGAGGACAGCTACCCCAGATTTCTTTCTGTGTCCATTGCATGAAGTATCTTTTTCCATCCCTTTACTTTCAGTCTGTGATGGTTCTTCTGCAGTGAGACTCTTATAGGCAGCACATAGATCTCTTATTGTTGTTGTTGTTGTTGTTGTTAACCCATTCAGCCACTCCCTTTCTTTTGATTGGCAAATTTAGTCCATTTACATTTAAAGTAATTATTGATAAGTATGTACTTATTGCCATGCTGTTCATTGCTGTCTGGCTATTTTCGTAATTCTTCTCTTTCCCTTTCTTCTCTCCTTGTGGTTTAATGAGTATACGTAGTGTTATGTTTACATTCCTTTCTCTCTTTCTTTTTGTGTTTACTGTAAATTTTTTCTTTGTAGTTACTGTGAGGTTGACATATAATATCCTATATATAACAGTCTCTTAAGTTGATAGCAACTTAACACATTCCAAAACTTTATACTTTTATTCTTAAGTTTTTTATTTTTGATGATACATTTTACATCTTTCTATTTTATGCTTTCCTTAATAATTATTATAATTTTACTTCTTTTGTCTTTTACACCTACGATTCTTTATCTTAGCTGTTACCAATTTAATTATGAGAGTCTTGGTGTGGTTGGATTTGGGTTTATCTTATCTTGCACTCTGGGCTTCCTGGGAATGGATGTCTGTTTCTTTTCCCAGATTAGGGAAACTTTCAGCCTTTATTTCTTCAAATAATTCTTCTGATCTTCTCTGTCTTCACCTGAGGGGGGCCCGTACAATGCAAATGTCACCCCACTTGGTACTTTTATTTCACATTTTTTCTATCTTTGTGGAAGTTCTCACTATGTTCATCCATTCTTCTCCTGAGTGTGGTAGTGGGGGTGCTCTCTCTGCCTGGTTGTGGCATGGCTGCTGCATGGGGACAGGTGTGGTGTGCTCCCCTGGCTGCTGCATGGGGACAGGTGTGGTGTGCTCACCTGGCTGCTGCGTGGGGGACAGGTGTGGTGTGCTCACCTGGGCCCCTGCGTGGGGACAGGTGTGGTGTGCTCACCTGGCTGCTGCAGGGGGACAGGTGTGGTGTGCCCAGCCCGGCTGCTGCGTGGAGTGGGTGGAGAAGACCCTCCAGAGTTAGCAGCTGAGAGCGAGGTCACCAAAAATGGCGCCAGCCAGCTCCATGCCCAGCAAGTTTGGGTGAGATTGCAGACATGTCACCCGCCAGCACTGCTGTCCCCGGAGAGAGTCCCAGCAGGCTCCTGCCTCTCTGGTGGTTGCTCTAAGCTTGGTAGTGTCCCCCTCACTTAGCGTCGAGATAGTTTAACCTGCTGCTTTGGCACTGGGCCCTTTAGGAGCAGCCTCCTCATTCCCTACAGTCTCCGGTTCTCCTGAGTTTAGTCCCCGTTCATTTCCAAACCCAGACATGTGGGGGCTCACCTTCCTAGTGCCAGGTCCAAGAGTCAGGCTGCCTGATGGGGCACAACCCCTTCCCTCCTCAGAGGAGAACCCGCATTTTTTATCGCTCCCGGTGGTGGGCCCGGTGGCTGGGGGGGCCCCGGGCAAGGCCCGTCTCTGCTCTCTGGCCCCTCTCCACTCATCTCATTTATCGTTTGCTATGGAGCCGATGTTCGTCTAGCTCTCGGGTCCTTTCAGAGGAAGTGATTCCAGATGCTGCTGTACGACCGCTGCATCCGTGGTGGCAGTGAGCTCAGATTCCTCTTATGCCGCCATCCTCACCCTCACTCTGAACTTCAACAGCTCCCGCTGCTGGTGCAGGTGAAACCGCCGCCTGGCACGCAGGGCCTCGGGCCGACCTTCCCAGCTCAGCTCCTGCTGGTCCCTGTGTGGGGTTATGTTTAAGGAAAGCAGGACGGCATGTTACCCCACGCACTGCATCTCTCTCCACCACCTGGGCCACAGCTTCGTCCTGGGCTCGCACACCCACCTCCACTGACGCGCATCTCTTCAACGAGTCTTTCCTGAAATCCATACTCTCCCAAGTTGAAAGAGATCCCTGAATGGCCATAGAATGTGTTTTGTATCTTCTTATGACACTTCTCAAATTCAAACCTTGGTTTAATTATGCACACACTTGTCTCTTCGGTAGACGGTAAGATTCCAGGAATTTCCCACTATCCTTAGCAGAGTGTTGAGATGGGTAAACCACTGAACTGTGTTTGCTCACCTATTTCCATGGGAAGTTTGTGATGCTCTGAATGAGCCATTTGAACCCATGAGAATAAGGTGCCCCTGGAAGGGGAATAACGGAATCTTCAGTCCAGTAAGACGCTGCCATGCACAGCCAGCCAGGGAGCATCTCTTCAGTGGAAAATGAACCAGAATTTTAGTTCACCATTTCCAGCCTTCACCTAAGACTCGGTCTAATCTTAGTACCAGAAACCCGAACCTGCCTAACTGGAGAATAAATACGTTTCAATATTTAAAAGCTCGTAAACTGAGCCAGAGCTGGGAGTATCAGATTAGCCTGTGCGGCGGCCACCTGCAGAGCCGTGAAGGGCAGGGGACCAGCTGCTGGAGGAGGCAGAGGGGTGCTGGCTCCGCCGGTCCCAGCAGCAGCTGCTGCTACAGGGGTCGGGAAGTCCAACAGCTCAGAGATGGAAGGTGAGGAGGGAGCGGGCGGCGATGGGGGGGCCGATGGCTTCAGAGGAAGAGTCTGGGGTCAGGGCTGCGCTGGGCTGGAAGCAGGATGCTTGGCTGGATGGCCATCGCCCTGTCATGGTGAAGGCGTCAGAACTGAGTTATTAGCTTCTTGAAAGACGATGTTACATCCGCATGAGAAAGAGTAACTTCCACATCCCCCCAGCTCAGGATTACCTGGGAGCAACGTGCAGGGACCTCATTTCAGAACAACATGGTGCAATCACAGGCTTCGGCTTTCACGGTGGACGGTGAAAGGGGAGGCGAATGATTCTGAAACTTCGCCTGACCCGCTAACCCCCGTGACTCAAGCAAGCGGGCCCTGCTGGCGGGACAGGCTCATGCTAAGAGGGTGCTCCATCGCTGGCCACAAGCCCAGCACGTCTTCATGCCACAGGGCTCTGCGCCCCCCACACACAGCTGCAGCGCGGGGTTAACGTGGGAGGAATTGCAGATTGCTCAGTAGGTTTTCCTCGTGTTTTATTCTAAATGAATTTATAGAAGGTTGATCCACTTTGGACAGTTAAACAATTCTCTCCCTTTGGCCTTCCGTGTAGCCTGGACTTGCTCACTTACCTCTGTGTTCACGGAGAACGGCTGTGGCCATGGTCTCAGGGCACATGGACGCAGAGCAAGGAGCTGGGGAGGTCGGTGGTCTGATCGCACGTCCGGGACCGTCTTCTTGCCGACATCCCCCGGGCAGGGTCTCTTCAGTGGATTCTAAGGTTCCAGGGATTTCCAGGAGAGTGGACAGGGCCCTGTCCAGAGCAGCCGGCTTCCAGCGATTCTTCCGCTGGGGAGCAATGGCCACCTTGCGCAGAACTGGTTCATCCACACGGGTGAGGAGGGAGAAGGCCACTGGGCCGTTCTCATCTGGAGCGGAGAGAGGTCGCCTCTGCCCTCTGCTCGCCGGGCAGCAGTGAGAGAACATGCGTTCTGTGGGACCGTCCTGCAGGAAATGAGAATCCGA
Organism: Myotis lucifugus; assembly: GCF_000147115.1. Taxonomy (NCBI): domain Eukaryota; kingdom Metazoa; phylum Chordata; class Mammalia; order Chiroptera; family Vespertilionidae; genus Myotis; species Myotis lucifugus. The sequence goes on along the minus strand of NW_005871679.1, from coordinate 39,736 downwards.
ACAACGGAAAACACGGGACGGGGGCGAGGGGAGGCTAACCTGACAACACGGATAATACTGTCGGTGGAAACATAACGTGCCACAATCACTAGTTTATAATATTTATTTGAATTATAAACGAACATAGAGTTGGGTCCCAAAATATCATTTTTAGAACTTCGTGCTACTGAAAATTAACAAGAATAATTTGAAATACGAACAAGGGCACCACTGAATCCGAGTTCATAAGAGCAGACATTTCAAAATAACGCGAAGGGTGAAATGGCGATGCTGGGCACTGCCTTCGGGGTGTGGTACGTGTGGAAAGTGACGTGCAGAGCAACTGCTTTTGTGTGTAAACAAGGACGCTGTGACCCAACAAGCCCCGAATCCAAAACTGTCTTCAACACAATTCCCACAGTGTGTTCCTTCAGTCACAGGGGAGCCGTACATGATGAGTTTACACTCCAAGGGCTGTAGATAAAGGGGTGTGTTTCCGTCCCTGGAATGTCATGGACTGGTGCATGCATGCGTTCTCAGACACACACCCCAATTCCGGGAACGATTTCAGGGTTTTTATGAACCCCCAGGTCCGCCTTGGTGGGATCCCAGAAGACTGCGGGCTTGGGTGTGCCCCATAGTACGCGCAGCAGAAGTCAGCCCGCGAAGGCTCATGTCACCCCAAGCACGTGCCTGACCCTGTCCTGCCCTTTCGGGCACCGGCGCCAAAATCTGGGCGGCAACAGTCAGACAGAGTCCGCTCAGCACAAATATTTGTCTAAAGCAAAACCCAGAGCCTTCCTTTGATTTTCAACTTTGTGAGACAGTAAAATCGCTTGCCCTGCCCGCGCGTGCGCGCTAGAGAAGAGGGTGAGGCTTTTCTGTGTTGATGAGGACTTACCGCACCCAGGCTCCGAGAGGGACGCTCCGTTCCGCACGAAGGCACTTCAGAACCCCGGGGACAATGTTGATCTTCAAATCATCATTAGTTTGGTTGTAAGAAACCAATAGCTAGTTGCTATTTATACAGTGAGGGGATGCTGCCTGGTAATAGAATAGCTCCACGCCACAGCTTGAAATTTCATGTGTAGTTTCAATGAGTGAGCTTTCATAAAATCAGCTGCCATCCCACTTCTGTGTTAACATTTCACATTTTTATGATATTGAAATAACTTGTTGAGAGGCTGCTATGGTTAATCTAAGGATCTGTGTGTTGTTCCCGTCCATCAGTTCAATTATAGTATTTATACTTGGAATTTAGGATGTACATAAACGTGTGACTGTCTTGATTAAAAGTGTATCTTGTCAGAGAAGCTTCACTACAACACTAAGACATGTTCCCAAGGCTGCAGTAGCAACTTCTTTACTATTGCAGGTGCCTTATTGGTAGAAGGCTCTGAAGAGCTAGAACCATATATGCAAAACTTGTAAGATACTAGGGTTTTAATAATCAAGATTTTCCTGAAGCTTTGGTAGAAATAATGTCTTATTTCTGGTAATCCTTTTCTCCTTTTTGTATTTTATAACTCTACTAATCAAATTACCTGTCAAAAAGCAACTATAGTATTTTAAAACAACCTATGTTTATCAAGTTTATTCTCTGAATGAGAGAATATATTAAATAAAGAATTTTTAATGAACTTTTTGGTTGGAAGAAAGGTTCATCCTTTAAAAGAAGACAGGAAAACTAACCTGTAAATGGCCTTTTGTTTGAAAATAAACTGATTAGGAAGAAATGTTTCATGTTGAGGTTGCATAAGTACTGCAATGCCTTCATGTGACTGATAAACATCTTGTGGTAGTGGAACCATGTTTATTAAGAGAAACTGAAGGTACAAAGGTAAATGTTTTCAAATTGTTATTGATATGAACATTTATAAAGTTACCACTCTGTCATTTTTTGAAGTTTTGTCTTGTCCAAGGGGCTATTATTTACAATATATTTACAGTTCTTGTTTTACAAACCTAGGTTGACCTTTATGTCAAAAGATCATAGGAGCGTAGTATTTAATCTGTATGAGGAAGTCTCTCTGACCTTCAGTCTGGTCTGGGTATTCTTTTTCCCATGTTATTTTCTGTTTCTCAATTTGGGGAGGAATAGTTTATCATTCTTGAGTTTTATTAAAAAACAACAACACTTTAATCTTATTGATCAGTTAAATGGACAATTAACATTTCTCTATTTTATCAGTACTTATCATCTAATAAATCAGAACTTATAAATTAAAAAAAAAAAAAAAAAAAAAAAAAAAAAAAAAGAACCCCGGGGAGACCAGACCTGGGGAGCCCCCTTTGGGAAAATACACTTCACACCCAGTAGATGGCGATTATTAAAAACAAAACAAAAATAAAAACAGAAACTAGCAAGTGCTGGCAGTGATGTGGAGGAACTGGAACCCTTGTGCATTGCTGTGGGAATCTAAAGGAAACATGCCACTTGCCCCAGGGAGATGGCAATTTGGAAAAGGTGTGAATTTCCCAGTATTTTCCTTCTCTGCCACACACCAGCTGGAGAAATGTGTGGTGTGGGGTGTGTGGGAGCAGCTCAAGCAAGTGCAAAAGTGACGGGGAGTCCAACGCGGGAGCCACCCCAGCCCGATGTACATGTCAGTTTGATGTCTGCATGTCCAAGGGGCCCGATGTACGTGTAGGGTAGGTGTCTGCATGTCCAAGGGGCCCGATGTACGTGTAGGGTAGGTGTTTGCATGTCCAAGGGGCCCGATGTACGTGTAGGGTAGGTGTTTGCATGTCCAAGGGGCCCGATGTACGTGTAGGGTAGGTGTTTGCATGTCCAAGGGGCCCGATGTATGTGTAGGGTAGGTGTCTGCATACCCAAGGGGCCGGGAAACTTTACCTGCTGGCAGTCATCTGGAGGGCACGGGGGGCAGCACCGGAGGACAGAGGGACAGGTGTGGGGTGGGTGCTGACAATGGGGAGGGGAGGGGAGGGGAGGAGAGGGAAGGAGAGGGGATGCAGGGTTTGAGCACTGGGAGGTCAGCAGAAGTCTCCTGTCATCGCTAGGACGGCACGCAGGGTGGACACCTCCGTAAGGGTACCTGTAGGCCGCAGGGGGTGGTATTAGCGGCATCCTGCATCTTGGAAGCATGTGGAGACATTGGGCTCAGCCCCATAGGGGCTTAACGTGGTGTAGGGTTGAATTACAGTCGTGGGGGAGGTATCACCAAGCAGAACTGAGACCACGGCCAGCAAAGCCACTCCAGCCGGTGGCTCCCACTGCTTAAAACAGGACTCGGCAGTATCATCAGTCACATGATTTCATCCATAACTGAGGGTAACACAGCCCTGTCCTCAGGATGTCACAGTCTAGCAGGAGACACCGGTGGAGATGTGCTTGTCCCACAACCCGCTCAATGATGGGCATAATCTCAGGCTGCTTACAGGTGGTCCCTGGGACTGCAGGTGGCCGGGCTGGGGCTCTCACGGAGACTCCCTGAGCCAGGTACAAGTTCACCGCAGGAGACGTGAGAGAGCAAAGGTAACCCTAGCCTGAGCCGCGGCACCCAGGAGCAAGGCTGAGACGGAGAGGAGGGTGGGAGAGCTGCGTGCAGCTCAGGGGCCATGTTCCTGCACTCAGGATTGGTTATGAGGCATGCACCCAGTGCTGACACGTGCCCTTGAGGTCGGATGGTTGGCATTTTCCGAAGATCACAGTTGGATGAGCCAGAGCCAGGATTCAGGCCCCAAACTTCCCATCCCACAATTCCATGTTCTTCCCTATCTTGCCTCCACCCACGAATGACAGAAAGAAGGAATTCCTGAATTAGATAGAATTGAACCTGACGACCTGAAAGCTTTGGGGTTGTATCCATGAATAACATCATGAAAGTGCCTTGACTTTGCAGATACTGTATTGTTTGATGGCTCCTGACACCCTGGGTGGTCCGTCCGTGACACCTGACACCCCTGGGTGGTCCATCCCTGACACCTGACACCCTGGGTGGTCCATCCATGACACCTGACACCCCTGGGTGGTCCATCCGTGACACCTGACACCCTGGGTGGTCCGTCCGTGACACCTGACATTCCTGGGTGGTCCATCCGTGACACCTGACACCCTGGGTGGTCCGTCCATGACAACTGACACCTTGGGTGGTCCGTCCATGACACCTGTCTGGAGACCCTTTAAGACAGGCAGTGAGTGTCAACTTCAAACGTGTAAAGGGATGCTTTGATAGCCTGTTCTTTTTTATATTTTTTTATTAAAATTTAACATGTGTCTCCTTTTTCCCCAATTGACCCCCTGGCCACTCCCACCCCTAAGGGCAAACCCTCAGCGCCCCAGTGTCTGTGTCCATTGGTTATGCTAATATGCATGCACACAAGCCCTTTGGTGATCTCTAATCCCCAACTCCCCTGCCATTTGTCTCTGGATCTATTTTTGTTCATCAGTTTATGTTGATCATTATATCCCACATATGAGTGAGATTTGATAGCCTGTTTTTAGGTCAGTGCCAGGACCAGGCTGGTGATAGTCACCGGATGGGACTTGTGGCTGGGCAGACGGCGTCTGACCTGGGCGAGATTTGAAAGCCATAGAAACGCTCTACTCAGGGGTGAAGGCTGCACATTGAGCCAGAATTGAGGCAAGCACTCAAAAAAGGGGAAGGGTCCAAGGCCAGAACACGGGCCTCGTGGGAGGGTGAAAACCAGTCCCAGATTTCCTTAGCTCCGCTGCAGACGGAAACCTCCTTGTGACAGATGGGTTACGGGTTGACTTATCATCAAAATCAGAAAAGAGAACGCTGTGTCATTCCAGTGCTCTTTTATCCTAATTTTTCTTTACTCAATAGTTTTTATTTCTTAAAGAGAAACCGTGTGTCCACTAAAATCCATCTTTATGTAACTGTATCTAAATTTGAGAATACAGTCATTTCCCTCTTTCCTCATTCTCTATGCAGCTGTTAGTAACTGGACAACAGCCAGGTAAGGATGAGCGGAGAGACGCAGACGTAGACAATTTATAAATTCTGTGTTTAGGTTTTCTTTAGAATTGGCGATGAATAGCTTAGGGGCAATTTATGGCACATTTTTGTTTTTAATATTTTAAATACGATTATTGTGGAAAAATATTGGATGCTTGGGAGTGCTTCTCTGAATTAGTCCTGAAGTCACAGGGGCATTAAAGCTGAGCATCATCTCTCTTTAAGAAAACTCTCCCAGAAAAAGCAATTCTCCCTAAGTCTCGGGGGACAGGGCAAGGGGAAAGTTGATCCCCATAAATCTGCGTTGCGAAAGCTGTTCCCACCCCGGACTTTAATTGGCCATTTGGAACTGTCACTGACGGCCCAGGACTCGGAAGCCAGAACTTAAAAGCCCGTATCGGCGACGGTGACATCTCAGAAGACAACCCACTCCACCTGCAATCTAAGTGCCCCAGGCCTCCTTAATGCCCCGCCCGCCCCCCTCGCTGGCCTTCCCCGGACACCTAGTCCCATGGGAATGCGATCACATACTTACATAGCGCTGGGTTTGCTTCTGACAAAACAGACAGGTGGACAAAAGACCAGCCAAACCTATTGGAAGATAAATGATGAACCAAAAACAACCTAAGGTAAATAATGTCCTAACAATGTCCCTCTTTTCTGGATATGGTTTTGTTGTTAGTTTATTCACGGCGTGAACTGACACCATGTTGGCAGGTGTTATGAGGCCCCGCTGTGTGAAGGCAACTCTCCCACAGGAGGGACGGGCTCCACCATGAACTGGTCACGAAGGTGGGCTGTTGACGAAGTTCCGAATGTTTCTCAGATTTCGTTTCCTTGTCTGTAAATGCGGTTGTAAGTACCAACTGCACAGGGTGCTTGTGAGGCTTAAATAAGATCTTGTTTTTTTGTTTGTTTTTTAAATATATTTTTATTGATTTCAGAGAGGAAGGGAAAGGGAGAGAGAGATAGAAACATCCATGATGAGAGAAACTCATTGATCAGCTGCTTCCTGCAGGCCCCCTACTATGGATCAAGCCTGCAACCTGGGCATGTGCCCTTGACTGGAATCGAAATGGGGGCCCTTCAGTCCGCAGGCCGACGCTCTATCCACTGAGCCACACCAGCTAGGGCTAAGATCATTTTTTAAATTAGCATCAGAGTGCCTGGCATCTCACAAAAGGTCAAGAGGGGAGGGAGGTGTTTGTGTGCAAGACAGAAGGATGGGAAGGGGCAGGTGACTTTGCAGTTGAAGAGCGTCGAGCCTGGTCACCTCATTCTATCTGAGGTTGCCGACCCGCAAGGCAGGTGGTGGGCGCAGCCTGGAGAGTGTGAGGTGCTGTGAGCAGCAAGAGGACCAGGCCAGAGACCAGACGAGGCAGCGCACAGCTCGGCCGCGTCACACAAGCAGCAGGTCCCAGCTCCAGAGAAGAAAGCTTAAGAGTTTGAGAGCAGAAAGCTTTAAGGTCGACCAGTTAGAAGACTGTTTGGTCGTTTCTTACAAAAGTCAGCGTGCTCTTACCATGCGACCCAGCATCCCTGGTGATGAAAACACATCCACACAGCAGTCTACACCTGGGTGGTCACGCACCTGCATTCATCCCTGCCAAGTGGGAAGCAAGCAAGATGTCTTCTGTTGGTGACTGGACACATGGACGACGGCCCATCCTGCAATGGCATATCATTCAGCTGCTGAGAAGAAATGCGTGATCAAGCCCTAAGGAGACATGGAGGACCTTAAAGGCTTATCAGTGAGCAAAGAAGCCAATCTGGAAGGGCTACACTCCGTGTGATCCCAACTCTACCACCTTCTGGGAAAGGCAGAGTGTGGAGACCGCGGAAGGCTTGGTGGTGTCAGGGGTCGGGAGGAAGCAGGGCGGACAGTGCGAGGAGGGCCTTGGGGGCAGTGACACGGCTCTGGCTGACGCTGTCATGGGGGACGCATGTCGTGCATGTGTCAAAGCCCACAGACCACGTAAGGCATGGAGCTTGGATGCTGATGATGTGTTGGTGCGGGTTCGTGGTTATACACCTGTCCCAGCCGGGGGGAGGGGGGGGAGGCTGAGAGCGGGAGAGGCCGAGCATGTGGGGCAGAGGGCTCATGGGGACCTCTGTGCCTTCTGCTCAATTCTGCCACGAACCTAAAACTGTGTAAAATAGAAAGTCTATTTTTAAACAAATCAAAAACTTTTCGTCGTGTTCTTCTCTTGGAAACCATGTCTGAGCTAATGTTGAGGGGTTAAGGCCCCAGAAGACATGTGGGCCTCGTTCCCACTCCCGGGCTCAGGAGAACTCCTTTCCGGAGGGCCCAGGCAGCCCAGCTCCGAGGCCTGCAGGGGCAGCTCGAGCCCGTGGGGAAGAGCCGTGTCAATCGGATCGGTCCTCTTGGCCATCGAGTTCAGAAACGTGAAGCGGAACAATTTTCCAAGGAGCAGAAGCTGGTGGGTCAGGCCGGGAGGCAGGGAGGCGGGGAGGGAGGGAGGCCGGGAGGGAGGCCAGCGTACTCTGGAGCGTGGCGCGTGGGCATGGCTGTGCTGGGCTCCTCCTCAGAGCTCTCCAGGAAGGGTCTGTTGGCCTCATCTTGGCGTCTTGACAACTGCCCGCACCATTTGAGCTATCTGGATGGATCCTTATTCCACGCGCCTAACGCGCCTGCCTGACCCGGGTGCCAAGGAGACGGGGAGGACACAGCGCAACATAAGACCCATTCAGTCCAGTTCACCAACTTGTCAAGTCTTGCTTCTGGTCAGAAAATACGCCCTCTCGCAGGAATTGTCTGTAGTAACCAAACACATCTACCGAGACAGAATCACTTTACAATGAAACCCTTTTCTGCCTTCTGGTTTCTGTATGAAGTAAGGACTTGGTAAATCTGATCATGTGGGCCTACCTCGCCCACAGATCTGCGAGGACCTCAGCCTGTCTCTTTCATAGGCTTACTTAGCACCTGCCTTCTGCTGCCTCCAGGCCTGCCTCGTGCTGACACAGGACCTAAACGTAACTAAAGCGCTGTCCCCACTTGTGCTGTATGGTACGGGCATGTCTTCACTCTGAGGGGCGAGGCTAACTGGTAAGCGACAAACTCCGTAGAAAACGAGTGCGGTCCTGCAGCCAAAATGTTCGCCTGCCTTGGGGCTGGCTGCTCTCAGGTGGTCTTTCCTCCCGGGGCTCACAGTCTGGCGGGGGGACAGGAAAGGAAACTGGATTTGGCAGCATGTGACAACTCGGAAGCGCCGAGCAGCGGGAGGAGAGAGCGCGTCTGAGGTGAGAGAGCACTGAGGCCTCTCACCATCGCAGTGTGTCCCAGCCGGCAGGCGCGGAGTTGCACGGACAAGGCCCGGGAGCTGAAGGCTGAGCGATGTGGTGACTTGTTAGAGTCCGGCCTGAATGGAGACTTCTTCTAAGCTCGGAAAGCAGCATCTTGAAGAACGTTGAAGGCACGAGAGAACCCTGGCTGCAGGGGCTGGGGGTGCTTGGCTGTGTCAGTCATCTTTGGCCACATACCGCCACACTGTGTGACGGGTCACCCCAAATCCAGTGACTTAACGACCAGCGTTTACTGGGCTGTAGGTAGCTGGGAGGGTGCACGGTCTGCTGCCTTCTGCCCATCTAAGCAGGGGTCACTCATGGGTCTGGGGCCAGCTGGGGTCCCCCTGGAGTGGGGCTGGCCCGCCCCTGATGGCCTCCCCAGGATGACTGGTCCCTGCTCCACGAAAAGCTCACACTCCCCCAGCCTGGCCGGGCTGGTTTCTGCGGCAGAGGCGGGGTTCGGAGGCAGAGCAGAGGCATGTCGGTCTCCTGAAGACCACACGTGAGGCCAGCACGCATCATGTCTGAGCAAAGCGGGTCTCCAGGCCGGCCAGGCGGAGGGAGCAGGAACGGTGCAGTCCCCTAGCAGAGTGTGCAGGGTGGGGGCGGGGCCGCGTTTGCCACCAGCCTGTGTCACCATGCAGGGACGGAAGGGGCATGTCAGAGTGGTGGGCGGTGAACAGGGAGGCTTATGGCTCCCAGGCCTGGCAGGTGGAGGGAAGAATGGGAACTGGTGGGTGAGGACAGGCGTGGAGGGCTGCAGGCAGAACTGTGACAGGATCAGCTTCTCACTTTAGGGAAATGCCACTGGCAGCCGCACGGCGGGCGGTGGAGGGATCAGACATTTTCCTTGTAAACAAATATCTGAGATGGAACTGTGCATCGTTTCCATTTATTTATATCCCACCTCATTCCAAAAGGTATGATGCCGCAACTCTTCCATCGCCGCGACCAAAAAGACTCTGGCGCCGCCCCAGGGGCCTTCTGCCCAAAGGCCCTCTTGGAAGCCTGTCACTGTCTGTCTCGCTGAGCCACCAGCACTAACGCCCGGGGCACCCAGCCAGGGAATATTCCTGGAGGTGAACTAAACAGAGGTGAATGTGGCTGCTGGGAGGCGCACGTCAGCGCTTTACTTAGCACTCTGCTTCCATGGTGGCTGAGAAGAAAGGAAGGTACTGCGGAGGGTGACTTCAGAAAGAACCCTCACCGCCCCGGGCACCCTGGGAAACATGGCCTCCATCTGCTCTGCGGGCTCAGAAATAGGCTGGTGGCACCGGTCCCAGGGGATGGAGCGCGAGTACCGAGAAGGCCCTGCCGACGTGGAGCAAGTCCCTGCGGGGAACAAGTAGACTTTCACCCTGTTTGGTTGGAGCAGACCTGGAAAGGTCTGTTCTGCGCTCACCCTCACATTTGCTCCCGAAAGCAAAGCGGAGGGAGGGCGAGCGCTCAGGTTCCGGGAGGTTCTTCCTGAAAGTGCTGTTTGCTTATAGGAACCAGAGGGACACTTCGTTTCTGAAGTGCCGTTCAGTGCGCAGTGGAGCCTATGCTTTCAGAATTAAGAGCCTGACTCCTACCATTCGCACTGGCCGCACAGGTTTGATGCCATTAGAATGAGCTGGCTATTAATAGCAGGAGAGGAGCCAGAGGAAGGCAGACACCCGAAGCTGCAACTTTGCACTCCCCAGGGAGCCCCAGGCCCACTCCCGGCAGGCAGACCACTGTGGGAAGGGGTCCAATGAAGGAGAGAGAGATGCGTGCACAGTGAGGTTGGAGTGACGTGGGGATGGTGCCTATCAGTCACACCTGAGAGCAGAGGTCATTGGCCAGAATGGGTGTGGCCACTGCAAGCCCCTGAAAATCTGGGAATACGTAACCCCTTAAACCAGTGGTTCTCAACCTTGGCTTCACATTAGAATCACCTGGGAATCTTTTTAAAATCCTGATTTCTGGGCCTCATCCTCCGGAAATTCTGTTTCTTTGTTATGGGGTGAGGCCACAACATTAGTAACAAAGAAACAGAATTTCCAGAGGATGAGGCCCAGAAACCAGGTTTTTAAAAAGATTCCCAGGTGATTCTAATGTGCAGCCAAGGTTGAGAACCACTGCCCTAAATGAAGGAATTCTCTCATTCTCTCACTTGGCTCGAGGGCTCTCTCGTTCCTGCTTCCTTGTATTTGCTCAAGTTTCCTCCACAGCCACGTGCCCTGCGGACCCCAATGCACTGGACTGAGGGCTGCAGGGGAACACAAGCTAAGCCAGCCTGGCGCTGGGCTGGACTACGCCCTAACATGGAACAGAAACTCGACACGGGCTCTGATTTTAGCCCCTTTAAAGCCACAGCTACACTCCTTTTATGGTGGGACAGGGACAAGGGACCTTGGAAACTCAGGAATCAATTCCATGCAAATAAGCCTCACTTGCTTCCCCAAAGGAGTCTCAGAAAACTCATTTTCTTGGGATATCACAAGAATCCACTCTCAACAGCAACAGGTGGGGACAAGCACCCCATTTCCACCAGTAACACGTTTATTCACTGAAGACGTATGTGAGCTCGTGCTCAGCACTGGGCCACAGAGCTGATCCTTGCTCTTGAGTTGCTCACAGAGACACAGAACCAGACGAAGGGCCACAGATCTTGCCAGATGCTAGAACCTACATATGAACCCAGCGCTGGGAGACCATAGGAAAGAGGGCTGAGCCGCGGTTCCCGTGTTACTGCCCTTTGTCTCAGCTTATATCCTTGGCACAAAAGGCGAAACAGAACCCAGTTCTTGCTTGCTGCACAGGGGCCTCTGTTAGCAGGTGATGGGCTATGCTACTAGCTCGTCCCGACATGCAAACCCCTCGGTCCAGAAGGGCCACAGGGCCCAGTGGCACTGCCTGGGGTGCGGAGATGTGTAGACATTTGTCGTCTTCTCAAGACAAAGACGATGCCTGTCACTAGGGTCTGTAAGTCTTCCGCTGCCCGGTGCAACCCTGGTTCATGTGTTATCCCAGAGTATTTTCAACACCCCTGCAAAGAGTGCTGGTTTGGATGATAAATTATAGGGTCCCTGTGTTGACGCCAATAACAGATCCCCGGTTAAACTGGGCAACTGAGCTGTTCTTTTCCATCAGGATGTTTTGTGTGGGTGCCAGGCCAGCCTCGGCCCTTTCACAATCCCCATATTGACCAAGGAGGCGAACTTTCACAACGTCTGGCCAAATGAAGTGTTGTTGATGGTTGTGCAATGAAGTTTCCCTCAGGACAGAGCTGACTGCGCTGCTGGAGATCAGGCCCTTGGGGACCCATTGCTGGGCACTGACCAGGAGGGACTGGGCCTCAGGAGCGGCGGGTGTCACAGCCTCGCCAAGGGAGGAGAGACACTCCCTCCTCTTACTCCCCCCTCACTCTTCCCACCTCGGTCCTCCCTCTTGTCCCCCCCCCCCATACACTGTGCTCCCGAACGCAGACTCACATGCTCTTCTTGAATGTTCACCACTGTGTTATTCCACTCTTGCATATTTGTTAAAAACTTCTCATGCTTCCTGAAAGATGCTGAAAATAAAAGTTTTTGTGTGGCTTTTAAAATATATTTTTATTGATTTCAGAGAGGAAGCGGTGGGGGGGGGAGAGAGAGAGAGAGAGAGAGAGAGAGAGAGAGAGAGAAAGAGAGAGAGAGAAACATCAATGACGAGAATCACTGTTCAGCTGCCTCCTGAATGCCCCCTACTGGGGATCAAGCCCACAACCCAGGCATGTGCCCTGACTGGGAATTGAACCCTGACCTGGTTCATAGGTCAACGCTCAACTAATAAGCCACACGGGACAGGCATGAAAATAAAATTTTTAAAGAGAATTATATAAGGTACTAGGACAAAACCTTTTCTGTTTCGTGTATGACGGGGAGGGACAGGGATTGGGGGCTCTGTTCTCTTTTCCTGTCACAACCCAAACATCGACCTTTTATATAAATTGATATTTTAAAAATTAACCCTCCTTGTGTAATTTGCAAATTGGATGTGACTCAAGCATTCTTTGTTTGGCTGGTCGGCTTTCACGGTTTGGGTTTCTACAATCACCACTGTTTGGGGTGGGACTAGTCTGAGTTCTGTTATTACTTGAACGGCTGGAGAGACAGCTTCCAGCCCTCGGACAGCTGGGCACCTGAGCTCTGTCCGTCTGGAGCTGTGCGACGTCGAAGCATGATTTGTCACATGGGATAGTGGGGTCTGCTCTTCGTGTTGGCGTGAGGACCATGATAGATCTTTGTATCTAGTGGATGCTCAGCAAATGCTCATTTCTGTCCCTCTCCGTCCTGCTAAAGACAATGTCACCCCAGCCTTCCAGTTCTAGGGATTCTATCTCACCGCCATGGAACTCCCTGTGATAAACAATTCTTTGCCCATGCACAGCCTCAGACAATGTAAGTGTCCTTGGAGGAATGGCACCAGTGCCTCTCCAGGCTTCAGACTTGGGAGACTCCTCTGCTAATTCAAGGTGTCTGTGGTAAGGAAATTAAAAAGGGGCAGGCTGCTCTCATTTGTACATATAAAGTATTGAGCTTAACATTGGTTAATTAACTTAGGTAGAGTTTTTAAAATTAGCTGGAATCGAGGAATCCTCCCCAACGTGATAGGGAGCATCTGCAAAAACCCACAGCTAACATGAAACTTAAAGGGAAAGACAGAAAGCTTCCTCCTCAAATCAGGAACAGGGCAAGGATGTCTGCTCTCACCACTGCAACCTCCAGTCCTGGAGATGTAGCCAGCACAGGGGACCGGAGAGTGTCACGCTGAGTGAAATAGGCCAGTCAGAGAAAGACAAGTATCACATGATCTCACTCATATGTGGAATCTAATGAACAAAATGAACTACCAAGCAAAATAGAGAGACTCATAGATAGAGAGCAGGCAGACAACTGGGGTGGGGGGAGGATGGGGTGGAGAGATTGAAAGAGAGAGAAAGAGAGAGAGAACTAACTCATGGACATGAACAACCATGTGGTGATTGCAGGGGGAGGGCAGAGGAGAATGGGGAGAGGTGGAGAGGGCATAAACTTTTAAAAAATGAAATAAAGGCTATCCAAATTGCAAAGTAAGAGTAAAACCATCTTTACTTGCAAATGGCATGATTTTATATACAGAAAATACCAGGCAAAATAGAAAAAAAAACTATTACAGCTAATAAACAAGTTCAACAAGGTTTCAGGATACAAGATAATTATGGAAAAAAATTAGCAATGTGCCATACACTAGCAATGAGCCATCTGAAAGAAAACTTTTAAAAATTCCATTTGTAATAACATAAAAAAGAATAAAATAGTTGCAAAGAAAATTATCAAAAAGTGTTCAAGGCTTGTACTCCGAAAACTATAAGACATCATGTAAAGAAATTAAATATATAATTAAATGGAAAAACATCGCATGTTTATTTACTGAAAGACCTGCTATTGTTAAGATAGCAGTGCTTCCCGACATGATCTACGTAATAAATGCAATTCCTGTCAAAATCCCAGCTGCATTTTTCTTTTTGCAGAAATGGGCAAGCTGACCCTGATATTCATATAGAAACGTAAGAGACCCAGACACCCTAAACAAACTTGAGAAAGATCAAAGTTGGCAGACTCACGTTTACCAATTACAAACATACTACAAAGTTCTACATTCAAACAAGTGGACATGGAGCACTGGAAGAGAATTGAAAGTGCAGAATTAGCCCTCACATTTACAGGCCGTTGATTTTCCACATGAATTCCAAGGATGTTAGTGCAGAAAGAAGAGCCTTGTCAGTTATAGTGCTGGGACAACTGGATGCAGAAAATGAAGGTGGATTCCTATCTCACACTACAGACAAAAATGAGCTCCAAATGAATCCAAGACCTAAATTTAAGAGCGAAAACTATAAAACTCTTAGAAGAAAACATAGACAGGAGCCTTTGTGACTTTGAATTAGTCAAAGTTCCTGACACCAAAATAAAAAACATAAAGAAATAAAAAGGACTTAATCAAACAAATTTTTTTTTGTGCTGCAAAAGACACTATCAAGAAAGTTAAAAGACAACCCACAGAATGGGAGAAAATATTTGCAAATCATATATCTGGAAAGGGACTAGTATTTAGAATATAAAAGACCTCTTGCAACTCAAGAATAAAAAGACAAAAATGCAATTGAAAAATGGGCAAATACTTTGTACAGACATTTCTTTAAAGAACATATACAAATGTCCAATAAGCACATGAAAAGATGCTTAATAGCATTAGTCATTATGGAAATACAAATAAAAACCATAGTGAGACGCCCTGGCCGGTAGCTCAGTTGGTTGGAGTGTTGTCCCGTACACCAAAATGTTGTGGATTCAATTCCTGGGCAGGGCACATACCTAGGTTGTGGGTTCCATCCCCAGTCAGGGCATGTACAAGAGGCAACTCTCTCTCTCTCTCTCTTTCTCTCCCCTCCCTCTCTCCTTCTCTCCCTCTCTCCCTTTCTTCCTTTCTCTCTCTCTAAAAAAACAAAAAGAAAAAATATATCCTCAGGTGAGAGTTAAAAAACACACATCATAGTGAGATACTATTACACACCCACTAGGTGGCTGTTATCAAAAAGTCGAACAACAATAAGTGACCCTCTTCCACTGCTGGTGGGAATATAAAATAGTGCAACTTCTTTTGAAAACAGTTCCTCCAAAGGTTAAACATAGAGAGCCCACGTGACTGACTAATTCCACTATGGGCACATCCAAGAGAAATGAAAACACATGTCTACATAGATGGGTACAGGATTGCTTTTCTGGGTGATGGAAATGTTCTGAAATAGATTCTGGGGATGCTTGCACAACTCTGTGAATATATTAAAGCCACTAGATTGAACACTTGAAAAGGGTGACTTTTATGATAGGTGAATCATATCTCAATAAAAAGTGGAGAGATTTAGTGATTATTAGTAGTTAGTAAAGTAAATAGTACTTTACTAATCTCACTTACTACCATTTTTCCTTAAATGAACTAGAAAAATGGATAGGAGATATGATATAGACATAGACAATATCTCTTGATTTAATAAGTAATTTGGCCCAAACATTGTTCATTTATTTATTAATTCTTTTGTTGTTGTTGTTGTCACTGCAAATCTACCAGGACTTATACTGTATATTTAGATCAACACAACGCACTTCTTCGTGGAAGTAGCCTATAATCAAAAGCTGTCTTGTCAATTAAGAAAGAGGAGCTCAGGGAGATTGAATATCAGGCCAAACATCACACAGGCAGTAAGAGACAAAGCAAGGATTTGAACCCAGTTATGTTTGTCGAGAACCCGTGACGCTCCATCACACCCCACTTCCAGCAGCAGCATGTTTGTGGTGAGAGTGAGAGCGAGGTGACCCTGCAATTAGGGAGCCGCACAGAGAGTTGAATCACTACAGGCAGAGATGTTAATTCCTGCACTCATCTCAGCCTTGAGGGTGACCCCAGCGTGGCCCAGGCTTCTGCCCAGGCCGGATCCTATTTGACAGTCTCATCAACACCTTCAATGAAGACACAAAGGGCAGCTGGCCACATCTGCTGTTGACACAAAGCTGGACGTGAGTGTTCATATGCTCAAAGAAAGAGTCGGGATTCAAAAAGATTTCATCAGCCCTGAGCTCTGGGCTGACAGGCAGGCAGGATGCAGAGAGCTGGCTTAACAGGCATTTACATGAAAAAGACCTGGGCGTTTTAATTGAGGGCAGGCTCAGGATGATCCCAAGGTGTGAGCCAGAAAGCTGTGGCTCCTTATCCCGCATTAAAGTACCTCGGAGTCCGGGAAAAGGCAGGTCACAGCCTCCTGGTCTCCTCTGTGCACATATGCTGACGGGTCTCGTTCAGCTGTTGTCCAGGGAGTATCAGGAGGGAACCAGTCAGGCCGGGACCTCCGTGGTTAGCTCAATGTGAAGACTCCGCAGTGCAGCAGGCATTGGGGGGAGGGGAAGGGCATGGCTATTTGCAAAGATTTGAAGGGATAGCTGATGGTTTAATCCAATTCTGTTTAACAGACAGAACCAGGACCCACCTGAGACAGGAAGACAGGTTTATGCTCACGAAATTATTTCCCAAAAATTGGAACTGTGGGAAATGCAATCATCTTCTTTGTGATGTGGGGGGCAGTTGTCCACACCATCATTCGAGAATGAGAGTCTGGGTGAGCATTTGTAAATAACTTCCTTGGAAGCTGGATTCAAGGACCCATAAGATCTGCTTGAACTTAACAATAGCCACTATATTAGCTACTGTGTGTTGAGAAAGCTATTATGGTAAATATTGTACATGGAATAGCATATTTAACTCTCACAAGAACTTGATGGAGTGTCTTATTATCCCAAGAACACAAACTTTGATTGATAGATTTTAGACATTTAGGGAGAGGACGGAAGTGGGGGGAGAGAAACATCGATCTGTTGTTCCACATAATTTATGCATTCCTTGGTAGATACTTATATGTGCCCTGACCTGAGACCCACAACCTTGGCGCATTGGAACGACGCTCTGACCAACTGAGCTACCCGCCCAGGGCTCAGAGCCTCCGGTCCTAAACGCTCTCCCTAAAAGCTATGTTATTTAATGTGTTGTCATAAGCTGATGTGGTTGTGAGGTCATTGGATCAAATTCCATCGGTGCAGAGTGAACACTTATCGGAGGCTATTGAGCTGTTAGGTATCTGAAGAAGTCAAGGTCAGCAGGAACTCTCATCTTTGTGGACAATAAATGCCTGTGTGGTGGAATCTCAGGATTGACACGTTCAGTGTTTAAATAAGCAAAGGGCTAAGCTCACATCTCCATTCTTGGATTATTTTGAATGAGGCATTGCCAGAGGACATAAAAGCAGATCTCTTGGTTTCAAGTTTTCATTCCTAAAGTAGGACTTCAGTAGCCAGGCCAGGGGAGCAGGCGCCTTCCAGAGAATGGAAGGACCGAGGGGTGGAAATTACCGTATTGACCCATGTGCTGGGCAGATGACTTTCCAGCAACTTGATGATTTTATTTTTCTATAAATAGTGAACCAGCGACTGACAGGTGCGCTCTGATATGTTGTTTGGGGGAAAAATATGTTGAACTTCAATGTGTAGGCCCACCATGAAGCTAAGTCTTTGGAAAAAGAGGACAGGCAGTGAACGCTTTGCTTTACTAAATTCTTGTCTACTTCAGGGTAACTTTGGGACATTAAATCAGAAATAAAGTCTTCATTTATTCACTTACTTATTGTAGGAAACAAACAGATAAGTGACTTAACTGTCCATTTTGATAAGTAGGAGGAAGGATATGCAAATGATGCTCTCCGAAATCTAAGAAGGAGGGTCTGCTTCGGTGGATTGGCCAACCAAGGCCACTGTACGCTGGTGAAGGTTAAGCTGAAGCCTCAACGACGGGAAGAAAACTGCCCTGTGCACAGCCCAGGGAGGGCACTCGAGGGAGAGGACGCAGCAGGCAGAGACAGAGGAACAGGAGAGAGGGCCAGAGTCCAGGTGAGGGATACCTGTGGGTGGACTGGGGTGCCAGCAGTGGGGACGGAGACAAGTGGGGGCATATTTGGAAGTTGAAATCAGACACTGGCATGGACTCTATGCATACACGAAATCGCCCAAGTACACCACACACGCGTACAAAAGACTCTAGACTCCCTATTCCAGTTCTCCATGATCTTCCGAATACTTTAAATGTCTCGGTTTATGTCAAACATTAGCATTATGGCTATTTTTTGTTGACATGTGATTGACATACTATATCCTATTAGTTTCAGGTCTACATCGTAGTGATTTGATACAAACTACCAGTTACAATATAAATACGTTGTGGGGATGTAATATACAGCATAGGGTCAAACACCTTTTGAACAAAAGCAATTTCTTTTCCTTAATGGGAGACAAGGGAATTGTCCTTGATGATTCTTTTCTGTTGGTTAGAAATCCCCCCCCTCTCTTTTTCTCCCCTCATTCCTTCCTCTTGCCTGTCCTCCTTCAACGCTATTACCGACGTGGCCACTCGAGGTGGAGCTCTGGGCTGGGTATTGGGCACGTGGATAGAACAAGACAGCCCTGGCTTCTGCCTCCAGCAGTTTTCATTTTCCTTGGGCGCTGATTAACCCAGGACAAAAATGATCTGTTTTACATTTCAATATTTTAAGCAAAAACTGACTAAATGCTTATAAATTCCCAACAGCAATCTAAGCACCTTACATGCGTCAGCTTCATCCTTAAACACAACCTTCTACTGTGAGAGCTGGCCCTACGTCAGTGGCTGAGCTGGGTTGGTGCCCAGGGCCTGGAAGCCTGAGTCCCAGCCCTTAGTTACAATGTTCTAGGGCCTCTCCCATTCTAGTCAGAAGTGGAGACCACCAGGGGCGATACCCTAAATCTGATAACCATTCCAGTCCCCGGATGTGAAGAGAGACACAGCGTTTTCTGCATTTGCATCCCCGTGCTAGTGGCAACCACGTTGAAAGGCAGAAGTGAGCTGCGTCCTCGCTTCCTCCTCCAGGTGCAGCCATGCACACTCCATGCACGGAGCCGCTAACTCTACTTTAGATCCACAGCTTCATCCAATGAGGGGCGTGACTTACTAGAG
This sequence comes from Myotis lucifugus, assembly GCF_000147115.1. Lineage (NCBI taxonomy): Eukaryota > Metazoa > Chordata > Mammalia > Chiroptera > Vespertilionidae > Myotis > Myotis lucifugus. The sequence goes on along the minus strand of NW_005871679.1, from coordinate 20,927 downwards.
TCATAGGAAAGCAAATTACCCTTGCCCGCCGCCTCCTCCCTTCACTGCCCCATGCCGCTCCCATCACTGACAGGCTGGTCAGAGTGATTTCAGAGGTGAAGGGACCGTGTTTCTCGTCAGCATTACATCCACCCACCTCGCCAGTGTCCCAAAGTAAAGGCTAACTCATTAAAAACATTTTTTTAAATTTATTGATTTGAGAGTGAGAGAGACTCATCGGTTTGTTGTTGCATGTATTTACGCATTCATCCATCCGTTCTAGTGTGTGCTCTGACTGGGACCGAAGACTGAGCCCGCATCAGACGACGCTCTAACGACTGAGCTACCCGGCCAGGGCCAAGGCCAACTCTTCACTGGGACCTACAGTGGCCCTGCCTGGCCTGGCCTCCACCATCCTTTCCAACTGCCCTCCCGGGACCCCTGCCCTCCAGCCACGGTGCCCTTGAGGTTCCCTCCACCTCACACCTCTTCCTTGAACTCTTCCAATGGCGGACGCCTCCCACACATAGTTCTTCTATTCGCCTCCTTAGGAAGCTCTCCCATAAGGACCACGTATAAGGCTCCACTTTGCCAGCCCCTGCTCCCCGGACTCTCCCCTACCGGCCTCGGTGGAGGTTCTGTCGACTGGCCTTTAGTCAGTACCACTCCCCTGGAATGTGGCCACTAATTCCATTTCATGCTTTTTAAGCCTTTGCTGTGCGAAGCCCACTGACCTGCCAGCAACCTTCAGCCGCTGCCGCCTGTGGTGCGGGGGCTCCGGGTTGGTCACCGGCCCTTGTCGAGCTCCTTTGCATGGGACGCACCAATTCCGTGAACGCCGAATGGAATTCTATTGTAGCCAAACCCAATAGGTGTTAGAAACGCATCTGCCGAATGCCCTATAAGTGAAAGAATCTCACCAGTCATGCACTTGACATTGTTATTTAATGCCTCCCGTGTGCCCAGCTCCGTTCCAGGCCCTGAGAGAATTTGGGAGCCACAGAAGTGTCTGTCTGTTGGCTGAAAGAAACCATCTCTGAGAGAGAGAATTGGTGCTAAAATTTGTGACATGTCATTTATTGACACCCGTAGTAAAATCTAAATTGAAATACAGATGCTCAAAGTATATTAAATGTATGGAATAAATTATTATTATTTATATTTCCATACAACTCAATACTTATATTTCTGAGATGTTTTTATTTCTGTATCCTTATTAAAACAACAATCAACTTATTTACAGGACAAATTAATGATGCGCAACTCTTTCTAGTTTATCATGGCCAGAGAATCTCTTTTGTTTCCTTCAATAATGTACCTTCTGAAGTCAAAGTGGATCTTAGTAACAGCCTGTCAGTGATGGGAAGTGTGAAGAAATGGCTGCTCCTGAGTACAGCCGATGGATTATGTTGTTAATTCGTTTGGGCCCAGGGACACGTGCATGGCCAGCGGCTGCCCTTGGCTCTCCTGCGTCCAGGGGCGGGGCTGCTGGTTGCCACCTGAGCACTGAGCTCCGAACAATGTCCTTGGCTTGCCCTGTCAATCAAATACCATTCTGCAGAGGTTGTGCCCTCGGCCAAAGGTGAAAGGACCTGCGGGCTCCTCCCTCAGGCTCAGTTCTGGTCCAGGTGAGCAAAGAATCCCGCAGAAAGAAGCGAGTCCACGCCGGGCCGCTCCCAGGCCTGTCCGTATGGGAGGGCGTGTGGCCCGGCCCGGGCTGCCCTGTGCCTGCCTGTCGGCGCCCAGCGAGGCGCAGCATCCCCTCTGAGAGGGGATTTCTCTGTGCGAACTTTGTCTTCTCTAAGCCTCCTTGGCACCTTCTGAAAAGAAGAATGTCTTTAAAGTCAATCATAATGATTACGAGTGTACATGAAACTGAAAACCAGAAACTGGTCCCCGTGGACAGCCTGGGGGACTCACGCTGTGACAGGACGCCGGAGAAACTGCCAGGCGGTTTAACGGGGATTAACCGGGGAGGCGGCCGGACAGATCTGGTCAGGGCAGGAGCTGGACGCTCTGGTTGCTGACCCTGCGTTCCCACCCGGCCCCGAGGTCCACCCAGCCTAGACTGGAACTTTGTTGGCCCTGGAACGTGGGTGTGCTTTCCAATCTGTCCCTGTTGTTGACATGCGTCAATGGTAGCGAACAATGATCAGGTTCTGGTTAAAAAGGAGCTTTCATTGCCTGAGAAGGAAGCCCGACTTCGCAGGCTGCGTTCACTCTACGTCACTCAAGTGCTTGCCACCCACTTACACTCCATGTCAACGGGTAGTCTGAAAACTCAGATTATGGGCTCCCGCTTCTCTCCAGTAATATTTTATTTTAAGGTTAAAATAGGTCAGATCCTGCAAAGAAATCTGCTTTAGTGTTGAATATAGTTCCTTAAAGTCTTTGAATTCACACGATACTTCTGATGCATGAAGAAAAACAGGTTGGTCGGGTTGCGTGGCTCAGTGGTGGAGCGTCCACCTATGAACCAGAAGGTCACGGTTCAATTCCTGGTCAGGGCACATGCCCAGATTGCGGGCTCGATCCCCAGTAGGGGGCATGCAGTAGACAGCTGATCAGTGATTCTCTCTCATTATTGATATTTCTATCTCTCTCTTTCTCTCCCTTCCTCTCCCTCTCTGAAATCAATAAAAATATATTTAAAAAAAACTAATTCTGACACAAAACTATCATTCCGAAAGCTTCAGCTCTAGTTATGCACTGAATTAGCTTCAGGAAAACACGTGTGCTAGCATGTAACAAAACATGTGTGTTCTAGACCTCAATCTCACACAGATCTCACTCAGCACTGTTATTTCTGCAGGTACCATATGGTCAACATGCACATTGCCTTCTGTCTCAGGGTCACAGGGAAAGAAGACTGTGCCGATTTGTGGAGTGAGAGTGAGCAGGCATTTCAGAGATGATATATGAAAAAGTTTAAAAACACTCCTGTGCTCAAACAAGGTGAGGGCCACCTCCCAGATAAATCCATACATAGCTCAGGGCACTCTCACCCCCAGATGGACTCCCCCCTGCCCCCCGCCATCTGATTCCCTGGAAGGAGGACGTGTCATAACCACCTTGAGGTCAGGGACTTCACCGCATCATTCTCGTGTTTTTCTTTATGGTGATAATTGTCAACTAAGGAAGCTTTTGGCTGGAGAAAATTTACCTCAAAGTTTTATGCTACTTTTCAATGATTTTAATACCAAAGACCAAACTATATGCCATGATTTTCTGTTGACTGTAATTTATAAGAGAAATTAACATTATATCACACTAAATTTTCCCCCAAAAACATTACAAATCAAGAAGATGTATTGATTCCCCCACTGCTGATGGGATTTTTAAAAATGTGGTGTGAGGTGGTTGAGTAAAATAAAGTAACAAACAATATTATAGAACCATAACTGAACAGAAATTATGTGGGGTGTTTTTTTTTACAATAATAAGATAATCTTTATCATTTACAGGCAAAATCAGAAGTGTCCAAATAAAATTTTCTAAAGACAACAGACAATGAATCATAGCTAGGCCTTGCGTTATGTATAAGGCAGGCTGACCCACTGCTGATGGGATTGTTAAAAGGAGGTGTAAGGTGGTTTAATTGGCAGCATCTTTTTTTCTTATTGGGTCATGAAATAATAGATAGCTTATCCTAGGCTTTACAGCACCTACATCGGAGGAGATGAAGATATTAAGCAGCATGTTATGGAGAAAAAGTTTTACTTTTAAAATACTGAAAATTGGAAATAGGAAGTCTGCTGGGGCTGACCAGCAGACCCTGAGCGACAGATGAATGAGCACTCTGACACATGTTTCTGTGAGAGAGAAGCTAAGGGGCTAGTTGGCATAAGGAGCCAAAACAGCCCCGATTGCCTGCCTCCTTAGGCTTTTATTGTCACAACAGCTTGAGCTAAAATTAACCTCAGAGACAGTCAGCAGGGTGAGCATCCTTGAGAAAGCACCTGCATCTGTAGTGTCTTTCAAACAAGGACGTTTTGAAGTCTAAACTTAAAGATTCTAGTAAAACCCCCCAGGGGCTCAGACTTGGTTTGGAAAAGTCAAGGCAGGGGCTGCCCGCCTTCAGCCCAACTCCATCCCTGTGCTTCCCCCACAGGGGAGAGCCTGAGCAAAGGGCACAGACTTTCAGCTACAAGAGGGATAAGGTCGAGGCGCTAACGCTGTTGCATAAGTGACATCTGCTGAGAACAGAACTTAAGTGTTCACCACACACAGGGGTAAGTAGGCGAGTGATGGTGTGTTAAATAGACGGCAGGAGTCCTTGCACAATAGACGGCAGGAGTCCTTGCACAATGTATATGTAGAACAATTAATCGGGATGCATACTTTAGTTTTAAAATAATTTATCTCATATTTTAATAAATTTATACAAAACAAGAAATGTACACTTTAAGTAGCTTATAATTTTATTTGTCCATTATACCTTAATTAGACTGAAAAAACTATGAAAATTTTGCAATTATATCAACATAAAATATCTTGAAAATAGATTACTTAAACTTTATTATTCATTTGGAATAAATAGGATAAAATAACTGTGTGGTGTATTCCACTAATTCCAAGACTTCTGTTAGTCTTGATTACTTTGGAAAGATAAAGAAATACTCAGTGACTTTAAAAGCTATAAAAATTCAAACAATGCAGATATTTTGCTGCTATGTTCTTCAGAAATTTGATGAAAAGTCATCTCTATTGTCTCTTAATGTCTTAAGGGGCCCTGGTTTTAGATTTACCAGGCTTGTGCTTTGCAAAATAGCCCTTGTGGTTTTTAAAATGATGTCCTGAAAACCCCCAGCTCTTAAATGTTTATTCAGTTAAATGTGTAAAGTGAGAACAATGACAATGAGACAGGGAGTTTCCAGGTGCTTGCACATGTCACTCGCCTGGTGCAAAGGGTCCGGCAGTTACGACCGCCCTGAGCAGCCACCGCGCGGCCAGGCAGCAGCCCCCACGGGAAGCAGGGGCTTTTCTAGCCTCCATGGAGGTGAGGTTGGTGCCTGGTTTTTCCCAGTGAAGCGAAATAATTCACATCATACCGGAGACAGTATCCCCACAAAGGAGGTTAAAATCACACAAAAAAGTCACTGCAACTCCAGCAGGGCCCAACCTTGAGTTAGCTCAGTGATGGCGAACCTATGACACGCATGTCAGAGGTGACACGCGAACTCATTTTTCGGGTTGATTTTTCTTTGTTCAATGGCATTTAAATATATAAAATAAATATCAAAAATATAAATCTGCCCTGACCTGTTTGGCTCAGTGGATAGAGTGTCGGCCTGTGGACTGAAGGGTCCCAGGTTCGATTCTGGTCAAGGGCAAGTACCTTGGTTGCAGGCACATCCCCAGTAGGGGGTGTGCAGGAGGCAGCTGATCGGTGTTTTTCTCTCATCGATGATTCTAACTCTCTATATATATGTATAAATCTTTGTTTTACTATGGTTGCAAATATCAAAAAATTTCTATATGTGACACGGCACCAGAGTTAAGTTAGGGTTTTTCAAAATGCTGACACGCCGAGCTCCAAAGGTTCGCCATCACTGAGTTAGACTGTCTTTGGGGAGGGAAGGCAGGCCTCCCAGAGCACTGATCTTAGAGGAGCAGAAACACCTGCTGGGAGGTCTCACAGGGAGGGCCTCTCTGCCTCCGCACCTGTGGGTGTGAGCAGGTGGCCTTCGCAGGCGGAATGGGAAGGACGGTGGAGCCAAGGCCGGTTCGGAGAGGGAGGCTGGCAGAGGGAGGCTGAGGCCGCTGGAAAGCAGGGAGGGCGGACGTCTGGAAACCCCAATGACGTCTAAAGAAGTTTGAATCTCACTTTTAACAGCTCATTTATCAAATAATATACCAAAGAAGTGCTATGCTTTGTTGGAATCATATTCTTTTTAGTTCTCATCACAGTTCATATTCCAGAAAAAGGGGCCCAGGCCAGAGGAGGCACTAAGTTTGCTGCATGGCGGCCCAGGGCACCCGCCTTCTCCTGGGAAGCACACTGGCCCTGGGAGACAGGCCCCCTCCCCATTGCTCAGAGCACACTTCTGAGGCCCCAGAAACATTGAGGCAAATGGCCACCTACCACCGGCTGGCTACGAAATGTCGAAACAAAACATAGTCCCCCTGGTTCATCTCACAAGCAAAGACGATCCTGCGTTAGTGGAAATGAGACTCCGCCATCTAACTCTGATCCTAAGCAAAGGTTTCCAACATGTAATGCATGAGCTTTCCTCCATGGAACATGCAATCTCTACATTTTAAAAGAAGAAAAGAGAAGAGCTTGAGTTTGTGAACCCTGAGGACTAGGTCTCACTGCAGAGCTTGGGGTTCCCCCCCCTACCCCCCCGCACTGCCTGCTCTCAGCCTCAGGGGAGCCTGTCCCAGGGGGTGCACTGAGCCAGGGACACCGCGGGCCAGGCCTCGGTGGGAGCTCAAGGAGAACTTGCCCTGAACGGAGCCTAAATGGAAGGCCCATCAGGTGGCTCAGCTGTCACTGGGGTCGCACTGGAGCCTGGGCCTGCCGTGTTCACAATGTTTTTGGGAAGAAACAAAAAGCAAAAAACAAAAGAACGACATTTCAGGGAGGAAGGTACAAGTTGTGTTATGTATGACAGTTAACTAGATTAATTTAAAAATTTTATTTTATTAGATTTGGTGTTTTAGATGTAAAAGATTTGATTTTTATCAAGTTTATTTCATTTTTATTATATTTCTTTGATTTTAAATATTTTTACTTTATGATAAGTGATTGAGCTTTATTTTTATATTTAGATAACAGAACTCATTCTCTAAAAATAAAAATGTGGTAAAAAATATAGGCCCTTGTAGCATATAAAATATTTGAGCACAATTATGTAATGACTTCAAATCCTAATTTATGTTTTGGGAGGCAGCTTCTCCCTTTATTTTTCCTGATGTACTAGAAGCACTAAATGCTATCAACTTGCAGAAGATTTAGCTGAGTTATTGCCTGGTATCTTACAAAATAAAATACCAAATCAAGAGTAAAAATATATTTAAATGTTATATCACCTTAGGTCTTTCAAGTTTATAAATTTAGAGTACAGCCTAGTTGAAACTTCCACAATCAGAGACTCCCCTCAAACTTCTGTTTACCCACATTACCCTCCTGGGTTGTTCTTTTCATATTCCGCCCCCCTCTCCCTCCCTCCCTCCCTGGTCTCCCTCCCTCCCTCCCTTCCTCCTACCTCTGTATGAACATATTCATTGGGGGGTGGGGGGTGGTCCTACGAATTGCTCAATGCATCAGCTTTAGGTAGCAGTGCTGGGAGAAGCAGTCAGGATGCTGGGAGATCATTTGTAGTTAATCATTCCTCATTGCTTCGCTGGCACTGTTCATCTCAGTGTGTACCTAACAGTTTTCTTTTTTAAGCCATTCCAGAAATCTCAAAATCTTGGATACAATTTAGAATGATCTCTTTGCTCTGTCAACAGGGAATTTTGAAATTTGTAGACAAACATGATGGAGTAAATCAATTAAGATGCAGATGATTAATTTGTGGTTTCTGAAAAGTGTATAGTGGTCAGAACTGACATGATTTCATCTAAATTGTCTTGAAATTTCAAATTTTATTACTTTCTTGTAAGAAAGTACAATGAAAACACCAATCACCATTTTTCAAGATGGCACACCGAAAATTATTAAATATTTCACTTTGCATATTTTACCTAGCGTTTATTTGAAATTATGTGCTATTGTGCAAGTCTTTTATTATTTATTCATTGTGCATTCTTTTAACTTTAATTATGAAAATCCATTTTTAAGCTCCTTCTATGCCTAAACAGTAACAATATGAAGAATTCCTAGATTGTTGGGTTTGCCTGGTATAAAGACTTTATTATATTAAACACTTTATCTGTATTACAACTATGTCAAATAGCATGAAATTCAGTTACCAATCTTCTAACCACATGTACCAGAAAAAGTGACTGTAACAATTTAATGAATTGAACAAGGTTATAGTTTGCTAATAGAAATAATGATGCCCTCAACAAATATAAAACACCTTCCTCAACCACACTATCCCAGATAGATAACACACTATCCCAGCAAAAGCAGAAAACGGCCCAGACAGCCCAATGCCGTGGACTGTCTCACCCAGCCGGACATCTGAGCTGGGTCTAAGGGCAGTAGCTTCGCTGTGTTTGCTTGAATTTTCCGAACTATCTGGGTTCTTGATTCCACAGGGCTATTGTGTGGACCCAGTAATCCCGGCACAAAAATACCCGGGGAGTGACTTCCCTGGCGTCCAGGTTATGAGCGGCTCAGTCTTTCCACATGCCTGGGGGATGAGCTAGCCCCATGCGAGTTCCTCTTCCAGCTTCCTAATCCCACGGGCGAAACAGCGCCCATAGCAGTCAGATCAGCAGGACCTGCGGCTGCAGCCCTGGGAGGGCTCTGCAGCGGGTGCCTCTCGGGCGTCTTTTTGCATCACGACTGCCTGGAACTAAGGAGCAGTTGAGAATATAAATATCGACCACACTGACTCCTTCCCCGTGCACCACAGCAGGCATTGATCTCCCTGGCACGTGGCCCTGCGGGGCCAGCTCCTCTCCTTTCGCCTGGATCTTCGTTATAAACAACTTGGGAGAGGGAGGGAAGCAGCGCAATGCTGGACCCCCCCCCCACCCCCCTGGCGCCTTTTCTCCTAATTTCTCGGCTTGTCCTAGAGAGCGAGGTCGCGGTTTCAAGCAGCAGGCTCACTGTGTGCACGCCTTTCAGCCTGCAGAGGGCTCTCACTTCCCCTGGGCAGGGGCGCAGCGGGGCGCTGGGGTCCCAGGCACTGCCGCGCTGTGGTCCCAGGGTCCAGCCCAGCTCGCTCCTGGCCAAGGGGACCCCGGGTCTGCGGGACGCCAGGACAGGCGGCTTCCTCAGGCTCCAGGATAATGCCCTCCCCGGCCTTCCTCCCACCCGCGCCCGTGCTCCTAGAACTTTTCAAGTCCCTGCAAGGGAGCCCGCACCGCTGGCCAACAGGCGCTTCCTTCTAGGGTATCACGGGGTCCGGAGCGCATAGCCGCCGCCAGCGCCCGGGGGAGGGGGTGTCTTAGGTGGCGGCTGAGCGCGACTGCAACACCCTGTTTACCCCCAAAATAATGCATGGTGCCAGGGGAGGGGGCACCAGGCGAAAGGCGCCGCATCTGTGCCCAGGATCGGGGGCGGGGCAGCCTCGCAGCTCCAGGGGATGGGACGGGAGCGGGGGTGGCACGGGGACCTCCGCCCACCCCACCCGACAGCTGTCAGCCCTTGGCATTCATTGGCTCCCCCACCCCGCCTCCTGAATACCACCCCAGCCAGCCTAGCCCCCCGCCCTCCTTGCTGACCTAATAAGGCCATGCAGGGTGTGGGGAGCTGGATAAAAGGCGCTCAGCGCGGGGCCTCTGCAGACGGCGGACTCTGCAGACAGCGGGCAGGCAGCCACCAGCGAGGCCCGACCATGGCCAAGGAGTGGGGCTACCCCAGCCCACAATGGGTGAGTCCCCAACGGG
>NW_005871679.1:8705-10303 GCF_000147115.1 Myotis lucifugus | reverse complement strand
GCTCCCTCCCTCCGGTTTGTCTGATAGGCCCCTCCAGAGAGTGTTTTTAAGTTCCTGACAGTTTCTTCTTGGGTGTGTGTGAGAATGGAAAACCCTGTCTTTAAAACAGCTCTTTATGATACCTACACTGTTAGCAAATCAGTGGCATCTTTAAGGGGCTGACTAGAAAGGCTGTTTCACTGTACACGAGGTAAGTCTTCCCGGAATATTTTGGTGCTTGACGTGCAACAATACATCTTCTGATGACCCTATTTGTAAAAAAGTTAAAACCATCCTTATTGATGCACATACATGAAGATTCTCGATGATGTCATAAAGAGGAACAAGCCACAGTTCCTCCTACCAGGAGTGCCCAGGCAGGAATATCACAGAAATTGACATTTTCTCAAGCAATAATCTATGTTGCTTATCTCTTACCTTTCTCTCCATTTACATCAAATGCCATTGGGAGGATGAACAACAGCCTGAAACGGGACCGATTAGGTTGGGCATGGACATGCCATTGGGGTCAGCGGGTGGCCGGCCCCGTGCAGTGCCGTGGGCTCGCCCTCACACCGTGGAGGCGTGTCCAGGTGTGACTGTTCCAGCGGTTGGATAGGACATGCAGCATCAAGCCATGGCTCCCACATGACCACGCTCATGGGAGCCTCACTCTGTCGTTTCAGACGGATGCTGTGGTTCTCTGGGCCGCTTCAGGGCCCGTAGGCGGGCAGTTCTTTCTAGAACTGAATTCTATGATGAGCTAGCTGCTATTGATAAATAATTTTACTTATTTATTTATATTTCAGAGAGGAAGGGAGAGGGAGAGAGAGATAGAAACATCAAGGATGAGAGAGAAACATTGATCGGCTGCCTCCTGCACACCCCCCAGTGGGGATTGGCCCCGCAACCCAGGCATGTGCCCTTGACGGAATCAAATCCGGGACCCTTTAGTCCGCAGGCCAATGATCTATCCACTGAGCCACACCAGCTGGGGCCTAAATCTTGATTTGAAGGTTTCTGCATGGTTCCCATATCCTCCAAGGAATAGTTCAGCCACTAACTCACTCCCCAGGCTGAGTGACGTGAAACCAAATGAAGTGACAGGACGGAGGCATTTGGACAGCCAGCTCAAGTTCATGCCTGGGAGTGCTCGCGTTTCGCTGGGCATTGATTGCTCCCCTGGGAAACCTGGCTTCCCACTTCCTCTCATTGGAACAGAACGTCTAAATGGCAGCTCTGGCTTGGAATAGGAAAGTAGTTGGAGAAAAGAACTCACTTCGCTCAGTGGTTGCCCCGCTGGGCACCATGATGAGCAGTTCAGTCCTTAATCTCCTTTCATCCTCCCAGCAGCCCGAAATGCTGGTGCTATTAGCACCTTCCCAGAGAAGTTCAGCAACTTGCCTGAGGACACAGGGCCAGGGGGGAGAGGCAGGCGGGGAGGGGGGAGGGCACATGGTGGAGGGGTGGTCACAGAGCCAGGGGAGAGGGCGCAGGGCCAGGGGGGAAGGCACAAGGCAGGGTGGGGGGGGGAGGAAGACACAGGGCCAGGGGGAGGGCACAGGAAGGGGGGGGCACAGGCGAGTTGGGGGAGGAAGGCGCAGGCCAGGGGAGGGCAC
>NW_005871679.1:0-8506 GCF_000147115.1 Myotis lucifugus | reverse complement strand
ACCCCAGGGCTCACCCTGTTGCTTTGCTTTTATGCTCATAAATGTTAAATTGCCATTTAAAAAAATAATAAAACGAGCAACAAACAAGACAGGATGGAAACAGCGTTGGCTTTGATAGATGCCAAGACTCTCTTTTGGAAGAGGGGGCCCTGTGGCCCGGGCCCCCCCCCCCCCCCCGGGCCTCAGGGCAGCGTCGGGTGGGGCTCGGAGGGGCCAGCTCCCCACTGACCAGCTTCTCCTCGCAGTGCTGAGGGGCGGCCCTCTCAGCGGGCCCTACCGCCTGCGCCAGTTCCACCTGCACTGGGGCTCCGCGGACGACCACGGCTCGGAGCACACCGTGGACGGGGTGCAGTACGCCGCCGAGGTAGGAGCCGCCACCCCGGGAAACAGCCAAGCCGTGCCACCGCTCTGTGCCCAGCCTGTAGCTTTGCAAAGAGCTACGGTCCTTTCGCCTAAGCTGAGGCTGCCAACCTTCTGGGCTAGCGGCTAACAGTTAAGGGGCAGGGTGGGCGCCCCGAGGGAAGAGTTCCAAGGTGACTTTAAGAACTTGGACAGCAGCTGAATAGAAGGAAGTCCTGGCCAATGGGATGCTTACAGGTGAGCACTGCTGAGCCCTCTGGCAGCCCCACGCGGCAGGGGACAGGCGGGGACACCGAGGCACAGCAGGCTGTCAGAAGTCCCCCGGGAGGCGTGCGGGCTCTGCCTCAGACCGGCTGCGCGTCCGCAGCTTGTCCTGCGCCCTGAGCTGCCCCTGTGGAAAGAGCCCTTTAGGTGCTTTAAGAACAGCATTCAGGAGTTCCGCCAGCACCCAGTCCCTGTCTCCTCGTGAAGGCTGTGCATACGTGTGTGATTGCATGTGCACATACATTCACACACACAACGCTTAATATGAGCAAATACCACTCTTTGTCTCAGTGAGTCCATTTTTAAAAAGCACAATTTGTAGCTCAGATCAAGGCCCCGAATTACAAGGAATAAGACAAGCCTCCTGCACGTTCTCTCCATGAAGACAAGAGTGTTGGAGGCGAAGGTGGCTGGTGCCCAGAGGCGAGCGTCTTCCCGCCCTCCCCCTTCCGGCAGCTGGGGCAGCGCAGGAAGCGAGGGCGCCGGGGACACTCTCAGGCAGCTGGCTGTTGGGTGAACTAATTCTGGGAGACCCACAGGCCCTCGCGTGGCCATCCGCCCACAGCCCCCCTGAGCCCGGGTGTGAGACACTCCTACTGCCAATGCCTCTAGACATCTCCCCCAGTTAAGTGTGCGCCTCACAAACACAGGGGCTTGCAGCCTGACCTCTGTGCATGGGGGCACCTCTCACGTTTGATATTGTGTGAACGGCTAGGAATATTGTGTTCCCTTGCCATTCTACGTGGCTCAATATGGGCCTTGGACTAATTTACCTGGTGCCTCTGTTCTAAGTTAGGATGAGGTACCCGACTGCGAACAGGAGGCTGATGGAAGACCTTCACATCCCTGCTTGCCCCCCCCCCCCCCCTGCTTCCCAGTTCCCTGTGCTGCAGGTGCTAGCAGACTGAGCTGTCTCAGTCAGAGGAGGGAGCAAATCTCTGACTTCACAGCTCAATTTTTATTCATTGTTTATCACAAAGTCCTAAATCTGTTTATCCTCCTTTTATGCACATTTGAACATTCGACATGTCACCCAAATGGTGGCTGTTACTGTTAGAATCCCACCAGCTTCTCTGCGCTCTCAGCGGCCTGAGGCCGGGAGCTGCGGGGTGTCCTGCGGGGATGTGACGCGGTTCCCTGGCGCTGGGGATGAGCTCACAGCCTCTCTGCTTCCAGCTGCATCTGGTTCACTGGAACCCGAAGTACAACACCTTCGGGGAAGCTCTGAAGCAGCCGGATGGCACCGCCGTGGTGGGCATCTTCCTGAAGGTGAGGACCCGCACGGCCAAGTGCCTTATTTCCCAGCTGACTTTCTTACCCACGCTCAGGGTGGCACCATTTACTCTCCCCTTTTGCTTAACGGGGAGCAGAACGAATTTCAGTATTCATTCAACGAATGCAGGTATTTCTGCTAAGACCAGCTCAAAATGTCTGCTTTCCCTTAAAAGTGTACCTTTTGCCATATTCCTCAAGATGTGGATCTGTAGATGAGTGTGGTGCGGAGGGCGGGAGGGCAGCGTGGCCCATTACCCCTTCCCACGACTCATCCCACGGCCTGCACACCAGCAAAGCCGATGTTGGGGGCGCTGTGATGCTGGGCCTGGCCACGCATCCCCCAGGCTCAGGCAGGCCACATGCTCAAGGTCTCGGCGGAGACAGCACGCAGAATGTGTGTGTTGTTGAGCCAGCCTCGGTTTAAAGAGGCCTTAGTGTCGTTAACACAAGACTTTAGTGGTAACATAATCTAGACTCTAAGCCAGGAGTGGACACCTGCCTTCTTTCTTTCTGAATGACCTGATTCATCTTATGTTCTTCCTTCACTGGTCATGTCCCACAGGAAGGGGTGGGTCTGAGTGGAAAGACGAGTGGGAGTCTAGTTTTAGGTACACCGAGTCCATTCTGGTTCTAATTCTATCTTAAAAAAAGAAAAACATGGAACGACTTTGCAAAGAAGGTCGAGGACACAGAAGCAGATCAACATGCAATTTTGTGGTTCTGTCCTTCAGAAGCCTGGAGTCCAAGTTTAGTTCAGAAAATGCAAGCTCTGAAATTTGTGGGGGAGAAAGAAGTTTATGGTTTGCTCAGTGCAAGAATTCCTGGCAGAGTTATGAGTACTGGTTGCAGATGGATGGGTCAAAACTGGTTTTTAAGACAGTCCTACATTATGGAGAAGGGAAAAGTGTAATTATTGGTTTTCTATTTTCTTACAGATAGGACGTGAGAAAGGCGAGTTCCAGCTGATTCTCGATGCGCTGGACAAAGTGAAGACAAAGGTAAAAAATCCTCCTTTTCCCTCCGAGAACAGAGAACGAGATCTGTCAGCTTTCTCTTTCTACATTTCAAGTGTATTTCTTTCACCTGAATTCTGTTGCCAAGTTTGATGAGTATGCTAAGCACATATGCAGATAAATACCATTATACCCGTATGTTTACAGCTTTAAAGCCCTTTCACATGCATTAGCTTATGTAATGCTCACTGTCAGTTTGTTACATAACTGCTTTCTCAATGAGTGAATGAGCTATGGCCACCCCCAACACATGCACACACCACATACACACACCATATACACACATAACATGCACACACACACTTATACCATATGCACACACTACATACATACAACCACATGCATACACCATATGCACACACACCACAGGCACCCCCCCATATGCGTACACATATACAACACACACCACATGCACACACAAACACATCATGCACACACAACAAATGTACATACACATTTACACAATGCAACATGTATGCACACACAACACAGCACATGAACACACACCACATGTGCAACGTGAAACAGCACGTGCACACAGCAGGTGCACCCACATGTTACATGCATACACACAATGCACAGCACCTACACACACGCTACACGCACACACACATTTGCAGAGGTGCCATATGTGGCTGCTGGTAGCACCCACCTATGGTCACCCTCACAGGAAACCCCTAATGAACCCGCTGGGACTGTCTGCGGCTGCTCCATCGAGTGCGGGTGCGCTTTGCCACCACAGGAAGCATTCCGTGTTCAACAGAACCTGAGCCTCTTGTTACCATTAAGACCCAAAGATTAACTGATGTGAATGGTTTTTGTTGCAGTTTAGCGAGGTTTCTCCTTTTGTTGGGAAGTGATAAAACTACAGCTCTACTGACAGCTGATAAGGAATAACATGTTACAGGACTGTCCCCGAGCCAGTCAGACCTCACCGGCCTGCTGCCCTTTGCCCTTTGCCCTTTATTTCTGAAGGCACGTGCTTTGTTTAAAAGCTCCGTTGTCTCTGCAGCCTTGAATTTATTCTGACAAACACAGTGGTGAGGGCCTGGGGAGAGCGGTGTGCACACTTAGTGCACCTGCCCCTCACCTGCCCATCTCGCCTGCCCACCGCCCCCCCGCAGGGCAAGGAGGTGCCCTTCACCAACTTTGACCCGTCCTGCCTGTTCCCCGCCTGCCGTGACTACTGGACCTACCACGGCTCCTTCACCACCCCGCCCTGCGAGGAGTGCATCGTGTGGCTGCTGCTCAAGGAGCCCATCACCGTGAGCTCCGACCAGGTGAGCGCGGCACGGACGCAGCGCAGGCTGGTTCCGTGGAAGTGATGCTAAATTGAAAGTGTGCAGCTGCCCCGTGGAAGCTCAGAGAGCTGCCCTGCACCAGGGGTCACAGTGGGCCCGGCAGGTACAGCCACAGTCAGCCTGTCCCACCTCCCACAGCGTGAGGTCACAGTGGGCCCGGCAGGTACAGCCACAGTCAGCCTGTCCCACCTCCCACAGCGTGAGGTCACAGTGGGCCCGGCAGGTACAGGTGCAGTCAGCCTGTCCCACCTCCCACAGCGTGAGGTCACAGTGGGCCCGGCAGGTACAGCCACAGTCAGCCTGTCCCACCTCCCACAGCGTGAGGTCACAGTGGGCCCGGCAGGTACAGCCACAGTCAGCCTGTCCCACCTCCCACAGCGTGAGGTCACAGTGGGCCCGGCAGGTACAGGTGCAGTCAGCCTGTCCCACCTCCCACAGCGTGAGGTCACAGTGGGCCCGGCAGGTACAGCCACAGTCAGCCTGTCCCACCTCCCACAGCGTGAGGTCACAGTGGGCCCGGCAGGTACAGCCACAGTCAGCCTGTCCCACCTCCCACAGCGTGACTTCCTCGGGTACCAGGATAACGCACACCATTTCCAGGCGGCTAAGATGCTGGACGGTGACTGAGTTTATGCTCTGGAAACACTTATGGGTTTCGATGAACAGCACTTTGTTCACAGGAGGCGGCCAAGTGCAGGGTAGGAGGCAGGAGGCTCACTCCAGGCCTGGGGAGGAGGTGCAGACCCTGGGGAGGGGGTGTCACCTGTGAGGTGTCGTACAGTAAGCTGAGGCTCAGACAAGGCAAGTGATTAGCTGGTGATCACACAGCCAAGTGCAGGACCTGAGATTCCACCTCCGGCCTGTCTGCTCCAACACCCCTGACGCCCTCCTTACTGCTTCTGAGGAACGTGCAGCAGCAGTGATGGAGGAGACTGGAGGCCAGGCTCGGGGAGAGGAGTGGGCAGCCCGGGGAGGCGGGGTGTGAGGAGCGTGGGCTTCCCGGTGTCTCCCGTGCCTAACGCAGCAGCTTCTCTGCCTCGTGGGCTCAAGTCCACGTGGTCGTTTCTATCAACAGATCAGGTTTAACTGGTACAAATATTTTGAAAGAGGGAATTTCTTAAAGGAGAAAAACTAAAAATATTTTCATATAGAAATATAGCATCACTGACAAGAATTTCCTAAATTCATCTCCCTAAACCAGGGGTCCTCAAACTTTTTAAACAGGGGGCCAGTTCACTGTTTCTCAGACGGTTGGAGGGCTGGACTATAGTTAAAAAAAAACTATGAACAAATTCCTATGCACACTGCACATATCTTATTTTGAAGTAAAAAAACAAAACGGGAACAAATACAATATTTGTATTTGCATGTGGCCCGCGGGCCGTAGTTTGAGGACCCCTGCCCTAAAGAGAAAGAATCAGTTCTGAGCATTTTAAATGTAGCGCGATTGTTAGTTCCTGGTGCTCTTTGAACAATGGATTCCTACATGTACCCAGTGAAGACGACTTACTGGTACACTTTGCACCAACATTGTCCCCTCCTCCATGAAATGAACTGTTTCAGAACCCGGGGAGGAGGCTCTGACCGGGGGCATGCGGTCCTGCATGAAATAGTTTTCCCATGTGAGGAAAAGGCCTGTTCCACCAGGAACTCGTCACCCACCAGCTCTGGACTGAGCACGGGAGGCAGGCGCTGTGTTTGCTGGTCTTGTTTAAAAGCCTTGGGTTTCTAACTCTGTCGCACGCATTGTGTGTCCACTTGGTCTGACGTGGAGCTGACCACCTTCCTTTGCCCTGCAGATGGCCAAGCTGCGCAGCCTCCTGTCCAGCGCGGAGAACGAGCCCCCGGTGCCCCTGGTGGGAAACTGGCGCCCACCGCAGCCCATCAAGGGCAGGGTGGTGAGAGCCTCCTTCAAGTGAGCCCTCCCCGAAGGGAACCCGCCCCCGAGAGAGAGCGGGTCCCGCCTCCTTCCCGTGCTCCTTGTGCCACGTGTATTTCAGTCTCCACACGAGCGATGAGCGATGCAATCACTGACGACAGGATGAGTAGGAAAGCACCCGGCCTTTGTAACGATCACCTTTCCTAGAAAAGTAGCATTTGTAGCGCAGTTTCAGAAAAGAGATGGAAGAGTAAAGATATAGGAAAAGAACTATTGGGCATCATTTTTCTGTCATAAATTTCACAGAACTTCAGTTTTACAATTTTCACGTTACCCATTGTCCATCTTAACACCTTAGTGAGTAATTCTATATGTAGGTGTGGAGGCGTGTGTAAGTCATATAGCAATTAAACTTGACCAGACCGGAACTGAGATGAGAATGTGTTTTAACCCTTAACTAAACCAACGGAGGCCCATGAGGTATTAAAATTCCAGCTCCTGTAAAGATGACCTGGTTTTGATTATCAATGAAACAAAGACACATTCGACCAGGAGATTTAAGAAAACATGACCTGGTATTTGAATTTTTTCTTCCTAAAGGTGGTTGACTGTAGCCTAATACTTTTCTTTCCCGGAAGGAGGACACTTATTTTTAATTTCGCTCCTTTGGTTTTGCATGCTTGTTAACTAAACGGCCCGGATCTCTGAGTTGCGGGTGGGATTCACGACTCCTGGCACAGGTGGGGCGATGTCTGACGTGCAGTGAGGCGGGCAGCTGATCAGCAAAATAATAAAGACATGAATTTGAAGAGTTCCGTGCCCTGGTGTGTGCGCTGTTTGTTGTTTGTTTGTTTGTTTTTAATGAAAAGGGGTTGCACATGACAAAACAGGGTGAAACTAAGAACAAACCCACGTGCTGAGTTGGGTTGGATGCTCCACCCCCTTGGTGTGGTGAAGACAATTAGTGGGAGCCTCTAAGGAAGCCGCAAAAGGACCACATGGCCATGAATTTGAGAGTAGTCTCCAGAGGTCTGAAGGCTGGTTCAGGATTTGGGATTCATACCATAGGTGCCCCTGAGGGACAAGGAATGACCCTGGTCCAACACGTCAAAAGTCCATCCACTTAGCCCGGCCAATGTGGTTCAGTGGTTGAGCATCAGCCTATGAACCAGGAGGTCTCAGTTCGATTCCAGGTCAGGGCACATGCCCAGGTTGCAGGCTCGATCCCCAGTGCGGGGTGTGCAGGAGGCAGCCGATCAATGATTCTCTCTCATCATTGATGTTCCTATCTCCCCTTTCCTCTCTGAAATCAATCTTATATAATAAAAGCCTAATATGCTAAGTGTCTGGTCTATGGTTTGCTGTTCAGTCAAAGCATAATCTACACTAATAAAAGACAAAGATGCTAATTGACCATACCTTCACTATGCCCGAGCCATGCCCACCAGCCAATCAGAGAGACTATATGCAAATTAACCCAACCAAGATGGTGGCCGGCAACCACGGAGCTGGAGCAAGCAGGAGGCTTGGTTGCCCCAGCGATGGAGGAAGCCAAGCTTCCTGCCTGCCCTGGCTGGCTGTGGCCTCCACAAAAGACAACAAAGTTTCAATTATAGAAGCTAAATAAATCCCAGATACCTGCTTCCAGCCAGCCTCCACTGGGAGCTTGGGTGGCTGGGGGCTGGGGCCAGCCTGCAAACAGCCATCAGCCCCTCACCCAGGCAGGCCAGGCACCCCAGTGGGGACCCCTAGCCTGAAGGGGCTGTGGCCAGCCTGCAAACAGCCATCAGCCCCTCACCAGGATGGCCACACCCTCATGTACCTTGGTTGCAGGCACATCCCCAGTGGGAGGTGTGCAGGAGGCAGCTGATCGATGTTTCTCTCTCATCGATGTTTCTAACTCTCTATTCCTCTCCCTTCCTCTCTGTAAAAAATCAATAAAATAAATTAAAAAAAAAACTGACCCTAACAGCAGAGTGACTGGGAATCACTGGTCACTATGACACACACTGACCACCAGGGGGCAGATGCTCAATGCAGGAGCTGCCCCCTGGTGGTCAGTGCGCTCCCACAGGGGGAGCTCTGCTCAGCCACAAGCCAGGCTGATGGCTGCCAGTACAGCAGTGGTGGTGGGAGCCTCTCCCGCCTCCTCAGCAGTGCTAAGGATGTCTGACTACAGCTAGGCCTGCTCCCCGCTGGCAAGTGGACATCCCCCGAGGGCTGCCGGGCTGCCAGAGGGATGTCTGACTGCCAGCTTAGGCCCAATCCCCCGGGGAGCGGGCCTAAGCCAGCAGGTGGTCATTCCCTGAGGGGTCCCAGACTATGAGAGGGCACAGGCCAGGCTGAGAGACCCTCCCGAGTGCACAAATTTTTGTGCACCAGGTCTCTAGTCTACACTAATAAAAGAGAAACAT
>NW_005871678.1:625951-661836 GCF_000147115.1 Myotis lucifugus | reverse complement strand
GATTTGTGTGTTACTGTCAGTTACAAATGTCCCCTAATGTAGACTCAGATACCCGGGCCTCACAGAACTCCAGGCAGAGAGAAACCACTGGGGATTTTGAATCCTAACTTTTGAAACTTCCCAGGTAACAATCATGGCTCACTTCACACAATCCGCAGAGCTGCCCACTGGTGCCTGGGCGGGAGGCTGCCCTCTTAAAGGGGCAGTGTCAACAAGGGGAGAGTTAGGGTGATTGAGCTGCGTGCTGGACATGTCCCGCATCTGTAATGCATTCTTTATTGCAGGAAAATGCACGTAACATAGAATTCACCATTTTCATCAGTTTAAAGCATGATTGTAGACTCTGAACCTGCAACACGTTACTATGCAAATGTAAGACCACTCGCTGAATTTCCCAATATGTCAATATTTTTCTTCTTGTTCTCTCTCAACAAGGTTATGTTCTTTCTCAGCCTGTATGATTCAGGACCACCAGATTAATAGATCTTAAGGAAATTCAGGGTTTGGGGGATTTGCTCTGTGTGTGTGTGTGTGTGTGTGTGTTTCTTGTTTTCATTTTGAAAAATGGCATGTTTAGTCAGGCTGGTGTGGCTCAGTGGTTGAGCATCTGCCTATGAACCAGGAGGTCATGGTTGTATTCCCGGTCAGGGCGTGTGCCCAGGTTGTGGGCTCGATCTCCAGTGTGGGGCATGCTGCAGGCAGCCAATTGATGTTTCCCTCTCATTGATGTTTCTATCTCTCTCTCCCTCTCCCTTCCTCTCTGAAATCAATAAAACTATATTTAAAAAATAAGAATAATAAGCAACAAGAACAGCCAAACTTGCAGGGGGGTTTTAGGGGAGCATTTTCACCAACGTTTAGAGCAGCGGTTCTCAACCTGTGGGTCGCGACCCCTTTGGCGGTCGAATGACCCTTTCACAGGGGTCGCCTAAGACCATCCTGCATATCAGATATTTACATGACGATTCATAACAGTAGCAACATTACAGTTATGAAGTAGCAACGAAAATAATTTTATGGTTGGGTCACAACATGAGGAACTTTATTTAAAGGGCCAGAAGGTTGAGAACCACTGGTTTATAGGCTTCTGCTATTAATTCAAGCAGTTAGTTGAGAAATGTGTACTCAGCATCCACTCCATGCCTCAGGCCCAGAGATAAAAATGCCGGGCTTGTCCTCAAGAAAGAACTGAGGTGAGGTGAGCAGTGGAAGAAGGAGCCCAGAGGCAGGGCCCAGCAATGGGCTGAGTTTAAATCATCCTTAACAACAGAGAACTCTTCAAGGGAGGAAGTGCTAGATTGACAATATCAACCCATTTAACTGAATGTGTTAAACAAACAGTTGCAGAAAACAATCTTCCCATCATTTTCTTAATGAAAAACTGCAAGTTTTGCTTAGAATATGAGGTTCAGAAAACATACGGCATTTTAATTCCGTATGTCCAAAGAGAAGTACTGACACCTATCACTGCTTTTCTGTTTGATTGTTTTTATTTCCTTTAGTTAAGGAATAGAAAGTAAATAATAAAGAATAAAAATGAAATTCCCACCCTAGCCGGTTTGGCTCAGCAAATAGAGCATCAGACTGCCGACCGAAGGGTCCTGGGTTCGATTCCAGTCAAGGGCACGTATCTCAGTTGCAGGCTCCTCTCTGGCTGGGCCCTTGTTGGGCCTCCTGCAGGAGGCAACCAGTCAATGTGTCTCTCTCACGTCGATGTTTCTCTCTGTCTCTGCCTCTCTCTTCCACTCTCTCTAAAAATCAATGGAAAAATTATCCTAGGGTGAGGATTAACAAAAAGAAACCAAAAAGAAATTCCCAATTTAGAAGCAACATCATCCACCACCATTTCTTTTGTTCAGAGGGATGGCTTGGCCCACGGAGTTAGAGTTGATTTGCTAGTACATGAGTTGTGATCAATAAAAGGGTCGATGATCTTGTTTGATTCTAGCTTGTTCTTTTAGGTCTACTGGTGACATCTGGGGAAAGATGGCGCATGATGGTGGTCAGTGACTACCCCAGAGACTTAAATGTTGAAACAGGGACGTCGCATCTTTTTTAGCATTTTGAGTGCATTCAGCATTTGTCATTAGGATAGCGGAAACTAGTTATACTTGGCGCCTCCTGTCCCCACCACCTTTTCCCTCATCTACACCCGCAGTGAAAGTTGAAAGTGAGTTCGGGTTGTTCAGATAAACAGCGAAGTAGCCAGGCAAGTAGATTATTTCTATCTATTGAGGTCCCGCCTCCCAGTTGTGGATATTGTCATTATTGTTATTCATTTTTCTTGTTTGTTTATTTCAGTGCCACTGTGGTTCCAGCTGAGAAAAGTTTTATATCCCAATTTTTATCCCAATTTCCCCACCGTCTTCCCCTCCTCTGCCCCCTCCCCCTCCCCATGCACACCCCAGCTTCAGGGTCAGACTTTCAAAACATTTCCGACTTAAAAGGTTAAGATCTAAGGGCTGCTGATTTTATCTGAGCTTTTAACTAACACAGGCAGGTGGATTAGAGAGATGTGTACAATCCCAGCTCTAGACACTTGG
Organism: Myotis lucifugus; assembly: GCF_000147115.1. Lineage (NCBI taxonomy): Eukaryota > Metazoa > Chordata > Mammalia > Chiroptera > Vespertilionidae > Myotis > Myotis lucifugus. Next base: position 659,293 of record NW_005871678.1, on the reverse strand, counting down.
GTAAATTTGCACAAGGGCTGGGCAGCCGAGGAAGCAATCCGATGTTATTGTCCATTAATTCCAAAGTGGAGATTAAAGAAATCAGTCGTGTAAATACCAAAAAGGATTTCCACTTGCATAGGACGACATTCCGCCAGCAGCTCGGTGGGCCCAAGTCACACGGCGCCTTTTGTTTTGGTTTGGATTCGAAGAGGAGTGGGAATTCGATTTGCTTGAAATCTGCATCGTTTCTGGCCTCTCTTTGTCTGCCAGGAAGGTGCTAACCCTGCCCAGAGGTTCCCTTCACGTGGTAGCAATTTGCGCTGTTTATAGTTTCCATGTAGTTTTACCGCAAGAACAGGCCGATGTGCCAGAGCCGTTTCGTCCAGTCAAGTTTTATTTTCGGGGTCTCTCTTTATGGAACGTTTCCTAGAAATGCCAAAAACACGGGCTGAGCGAAGCTGCCTCTCCATTCAGAGCATTTCTAACTTGACAGCGTAGAAAATCCCCGCCTCGCTCAGCCGAATTTCCCTCTAAATTGGACACTCCGAGCTGAAGTTAACTCGCCCTTGTGTCACCGCAAATGAATACCATGTGACGGCTGCAGAAGTTAAACACAAACCCAGCCATTTTCCACGCCACTGCAGCGGGCTGGGCTAAGGCTTCCAGAACTCTGCTTCGGGGAGGGAAACGTCAGTTAAAATGCAGGTGCCCCAATTTCAGAAAAAGCCATCAAGCACCCCCGTTCGCTTTTATTATGCTATCCAGGCATTTAAACACTCACACAGGCCCTCGTGGCTTTTCGATCGGCCCAGCAGCTCAGCCCGCAACATAGGAAAAAAGTCTCAGGATTTCCAGGAACTAGAATCCGAGGGGACTTGTCCACCCTGTTTTTCGAGACCCGAATGACAGCTCTCAGGCCATCTTTAGGCGACACACGTGCGCTGGGAACAGTCTAAGGCAGTGGTTCTCAACCTTCCTAATGCCTCGACCCTTTCATACAGTTCCTCATGTTGTGGTGACCCCCAACCATAAAATTATTTTCGTTGCTACTTCATAACTGTAATGTTGCTACTGTTATGAATTGTCATGTAAATATCTGATATGCAGGATGTATTTTCATTGTTACAAATTGAACATAATGAAAGCATAGTGATTAATCACAAAAACCATATGTAATTATATGTGTGTTTTCCGATGGTCTTAGGTGACCCCTGTGAAAGGGTCGTTCGACCGCCAAAGGGGTCGCGACCCACAGGTTGAGAACCGCTGCTCTAGACTGAAACTTTGCCCAAACTTTGGTTCCCCCCAAAATTATCTCCTCCAGCAAATACTATAAACCTGATCAACATACCAACATGATCACTTGCTCTTTTTTTACACTTTCATTCTCAGTGTTCATGTGGCTTTAGCACAGATGGACATAATCTCAGTCTACACTGGACTACTGATTCGTCACAGCGCTTGACAGATTCCCAGCCCTGGTTCCTAAGGACACTGACCTCTGATTCTGTTAGCATCGGGGCAGGGATGGGCCGCATGCAACTGGGACTGGAGGCGGTTCCGGAAAAGAATGGAAGGGTGGGGGCCTCAGGATGATTTTTCTGAAAACCAGGCCACCTGCCGTTGATGGCCAGCTTGCCATGGATGTGGGAAGCCAGTGTTGAATCTTGGGGCCACTCCACAGAAACCCAACTTTCTTCTGGCATTGTCATCTGGAAAGAGAGGATGAGTCCTGTTCTTACCTTTAACAGAACGAACAGAAAAGAAATTAATGAGCCCTACCCGGTTTGGCTCTGGATAGAGCGTAGGCCTGCGGACTGAAGGGTCCCAGGTTCGATTCCGGTCAAGGGCACATGCCCGGGTTGCAGGCTTGATCCCTAGTGGGGGGCGTGTAAGAGGTAGCCGATCAATGATTCTTATCACTGATGTCTGTCTGTCTCTCTCTCTCTCTCTCTCTCTCTCTCCCTCCCTTCCTCTCTGAAATCAATAAAAAATAAATAAATAAAAATAAAAGAACTAAGTGATGACTTGGCCTTTCATCACTGATGTTTCTCTCCCTCTCCCTCCCTCTCTGAAATCAATAAAAAAAAATTTAAAAAGAAAATTAATGAAGTAATACGGCTAAAAATGTTCTTGGTTTTCTAGCTTACCCGAAAGAGGGGGCAAGACTCTTTGCTGGGTGATTGTTTTCAAATTAAAGCAGGAACAAATGTAGGACTATCTCTTGCGCCAAATTTTTAAAATTACATGGAAAAAGAAACCCCGTTAGGTGACTCTCTCGTTGTCCTGCAGGTGTTTGAATCTCTCCATAGAAAGCTGTATGTGGAAGCCCAATTGAGATCTAGTTACAGTTTAACACTCACAAATCTGGAATAAAAACGAGTGTCCACTGAAGAATGTGAGGTTTCTGTTGGTAATCGTCCCGATTTTCAGACACGGGGGAGGAACATCAAAGAAAGAACTCACAGTGGTGGAACTCGCAGAGTGTTTTTTGCGGGGAGTGTCTGGGGTGGGGGTGGGGGGAGGGACAAAAGTGGGGAAATCAGTCTTTGTGGCAAGTGATTAATAGTTCAAAGTCCTGATGGCTTTTCTATGAAGAACAGACCCAAGAGGAACCGTCTGAAATAAAACAGAGATCCTCAATTAGCTTGTCCACACTCTCTTTGGGGTTCTGAAGGAGGGCGCTCTCGGGGTGAAAGGGCACGGCGAGCCCCACGCTCTCGGTGCGCCCCTGCGCATTTGGGTGTCTCTGGTTTCCAGAACCCACGCACCTGGATTCCGTTTGCTAATTGCACCTCTCGCTTAGCATCAGGCCAAGCGAGTTATGAAAAGAAGGGCGTACATGGGCAGGGCCGCAGCAGAAAGAACTCGCCTTCTATGATGTGGCTCTTGAACAAGTCCTTCAGCCTTTGCTTAGCCTCAGTTCTCCCATCTGTAGGATGGGAACGATATCTTGCTCTAGGCCAGGGGTTCTCAACCTGTGGGTCGCGACCCCTTTGGCGGTCAAACGACCGTTTCACAGGGGTTGCCTAAGACCATCCTGCATATCAGATATTTACATGACGATTCATCACAGTAGCAACATTACAGTTATGAAGTAGCCACGAAAAGAATTGTATGGTTGGGTCACAACATGAGGAACTGTATTTAAAGGGCCAGAAGGTGGAGAACCACTGTTCTAGGCTGACGTTCACGGAAGAAACATGTTGGAGGTGTGATTCCAGCTTCCTCTCTCTGCTAATTCCTACATGCCCACAATTAAACAACAGCAACAAAGGCAGGGCCCAGACAGCGTCGACCTATGGACCAGGAGGTTATGGTTCGATTCCCTGTCAGGGCACAGGCCCGGGTTGCGGGCTCGATCCCCAGTGTGGGGGGTGCAGGAGGCAGCCGATCAGTGATTCTCCCTTATCATTGATGTTTCTCTCTCCCTCTCTCTTCCTCTCCGAAATCAATAAAAATATATTTTAAAAACACAAATAAAAGCAGGACAGACGTTTTGTCTGCCCCAAGGCACACTTGTGGATTCCATGTCACTGTCTTCCATGTTGAATTCTCCCTGTGTCTGCTTTTTCATTGTACCAGGCCCTTTCACCACCAGACCAGTTTCAAAGAAGCCAGTGAACTTAAAAAAAAAAAGACCACATTTTTTAAAATTAAAAAAAATAGATCAGCCTAAATCTTTTTTTTAATCCTCACCTGAGGATATTTTTCCATTGATTTTTAGAGAGAGAGGAAGAGAGAGGGAAAGACAGAGAGAAACACCAATGTGAGAGCAACACATGGATTGGTTGCCTCCTGCACGCGCCCTGACCAGGGCTTGGGCTGCGGAGAAGCCTGCAACCCAAGTACATGCCCTTGACCGGAATCGAACCCGGGACCCTTCAGTCTGCAGGCCGACGCTCTGTCCACTGAGCCAAACCGGCCAGGCCAGATCAGCCTAAATTTTAAAAAAACAAAACAAACAAAAAAAACTCACCAGCTTTCTGCCACTAGACAACATCTCTAAAGCGCAACTCAGACACAGCAAAAACAAAACAAAAAAGAAAAAAACAGCATTCCTGGAAAGCTGGGGTCAGCCCCCATGCGCACGCCCTTTACCCACAAACCAAATCAGCGTCAGTGTCCAGCCCAACTGCAAACCAAGATCCCTGGATGGCACAGGAAGCGACTCCCCAAACCAGGGGCCGCGAAGAAACCAAACAAATAAAACTCCTCCTCGCGGTGCACCTGCTGGCGACGCGGCGCGCAGCCCCGGGCCCCGGCCCTAACCTGCCTTTGACGTGCTGTTGTTGCAGCTGTGGGACCCGGCGGTTTATTTAAGTGACTCCAAATGCCTGTCCGTGTGGCAAGCAGCTGAATACATAAAACAGGCTCTCCAAACCCTTAATGGCCCAGGGTCAGCGTAAATGGAATAATAAAATCCAAATGCTTTTGTCTCATTTTCCATCACCCAGGCCGTCCGCATAAATCTGCGGCTTCGCCGTGACCTCCGTGTTCCGTGCGGGATGAGGCCGCCGGTCGGAGATACATTTGGTCTGCATCTTGGGTCTTTAAAAGCTTTTTCCAATTAATTTTAACTGGCCTCCATCAGGATCAAGTACAGCTTCCTCCCTCCTACCCCACCCCCCCACCCCCCGCTCCAGCCTTTTTAACCAGCTGAGTGACAGAGCTCTAGAGAAATACAACAGGTACAGCCCCGTGGTGCTCCGAACCGCCCAAGACAAAACAGACCTGGGTTTCATTCCAAGGCCTCACCCTGAGCTGCTGCACGTCTATACAAAGCGGAGAAAAATATGGGGAAGGCTTTCCGAGAACACCCCGAATTTGAACGCTGGAGATGAGGGTATTGTCCTTGGAGTGGATGGAAGAAATCCCAGTGTCAGATTATGAGCTTGACATTGGGAATGACTCCAGTAGCCCAGGAATATACGACGACTGTGTCTGATAGAGGTGTCTTCCGGGTGCTTCAGAGAGAGAGAGAGAGCCGCCGATGACTAGCGGAACAGGATAGAAGAGGAACCCCAAAAAGCTCTGAACTGGGACCTCTACTGCCCCTAAACTGGAGAAAGACCCAAAGGGCCAGAATGAAGCAGGAGGAGGCACGTTTGTTCTCACGCACCAGAGAGGACCGATTTCATGCCGCTGCTTGGTGGATTGTGTCATTTCTTTTCTTTTTAACTATATTTTATTGATTTTTTACAGAGAGGAAGGGAGAGGGATAGAGAGTTAGAAACCTCGATGAGAGAGAAACATCGATCAGCTGCCTCCTGCACACCTCCTACTGGGGATGTGCCTGCAACCAAGGTACATGCCCTTGACCGGAATCGAACCTGGGACCCTTGAGTCTGCAGGCTGATGCTCTATCCACTGAGCCACACCGGCTAGGGCGGATTGTGTCATTTCTCAGGGCTAGCCGTGGTGAGGGACTCGGACCTCAGTAAGACACGAGTGTTCACAACTCTTTCACAAAAGCATCGGTCACGGAGCTTTACTGCAAAGCAAACGTGGCTCGTGTTGAAAAGTGTTTTAATAACGAAGGTGCAGGAGAATTGAAGTAAGACTTTTGAATCCTTCGTCTCTATCAGCAATCCGGGTCCTCTGGTCACTCCTCCCATGATGCCCCTTCCTGCCATCACATTGGGCAGTTCCTGCTTCAGTTGTGTCTGTATTCTGCCCCCTTTTCTTTCCTGTCTCCAAAATTGTATTCCCCTTTCTTTTTCTAAATACATTCTTACTGATTTTAGAGAGGAAGGGGGAGGGAGAGAGAGAGAGAGGGGGAAACATCAATGATGAGAGAGAATCCTTGATCGGCTGCCTCCTGCATGCCCCACACTGGGGATCAAGCCCACAACCCAGGCATGTGCCCTGACCGGGAATGGAACTGTGATCTCCTAGTTCATAGGTCAACACTCAACCACTGAGCCTCGACGGATGGAATTCAAGGTATAAAGCCTGAATGCTGGAAAAGAGATTTCACCATGAACTTGTGAACAAATGGGTTGAAAGGCTCAGCCTTATGTAAATCTGCCCTGAAATGATGAAACAAGGACATGTTTGAAAGGAACAGTAAGGGAATTAAAGGACCAGGCATGACAGTGCAAAGTGATGGATCAAAAAGTGTATCCTGTGTGTTCTGCTCCTTTCCAGGGAGTTTGCCCACCAACCAATGAAATGATGGAATCCGGTGGCTCTTGAGTGTCATTCATCGCTACCCTGGGTCTTCCTCATTGAGTCTCAGCCTGGGCAGTCCCATCGGAAAGGGACTGAAACGTTGACTTTAGGCAGCCACTGCCTTTCTTTCGTGTGTTTTCCTTACCCTTTTAAATATAAGGTTTTCCTTTTCCTGGTTTTAACAGCTCATTTTTTAAAAAGTCCTTCCTTATTAAACACTCCAAACCCAGCTCCGTGGTGGTACTTCAAGGCTGCTATGCGGTGTCGTGGAAAGAGCATGAAGTTTCAAGGAAAACAGTTTTGGGTCCAAAATCCACCGAAGCAACCCTAATTGTCAGGCTCTTCATCTGTAAAACATGGGCAATAAAACAGACTTTGCAAAGTTGTCGTAAGGATTAAGTGAAATAACATATGTAATGGATGGTTGGCATATATAACGGGTATATAGTAGCAAGTACACACACACACACACACACACACACACACACGCTATCCTAATGTGTGGTTCTACTTTTTTCTTTGGCATGAGGCCCTTTTTCCATGTGACTGCCAACTATATTAGCAGATCTGGGCTCTTTTACCAGGCTAAACACCCCAGTTGCTAAGAGAAGACTTAAACAGAGAGAAGTAATTCAGGACTTCTCAGTTAGGCTGCAGCAAGACTGAGCTTTGTTTGTTTTGTCTTTTGTTTTTAATCCTCCCCCGAGTTTATTTTTCCATTGATTTTTAGAGAGAGTGGAAGAGAGAGGGAAAGACAGAGAGCAACTTCGATGTGAGAGAGACACATCGACTGGTTGCCTCCTGCCCGCGCCCTGGCCGGGGAGGAGCCTGCAACAGAGGTACATGCCCTTGACCGGAATCGAACCTGGGACCCTTTGGTCCTCAGGCCGACGCTCTAGCCACTGAGCCAAACTGGCCAGGGCGCAAAGCTGAGCTTTAAACTCTGTATCTCAGTGGCTTTAAAACCTGTGCTATTTCCATCATCAAATCTTATTGTTTCCCTGTCTACTGAACTCGGGCAGTGGCCAAGCACCCCTCTCCTCGTCATAGTCCTTTTCACGGAAGGAAGTTTGAAGCTTCAGTCATATTAGTGGGTTTGCCCCAAAGAGCAATTATTGGTCTGCCTCTGCCTTCATTCCAGCAGTAGAGATATTTAAGAAATAACACACTAATATGTCACAAAGGGGCTGAACTCACTTGCCTACAAGGCTTGATATGAGACTCTTATTGGCACTATTTCTGGCTCAGCCAAGACCAGCTTATACAACGCATAGCTCAGTGGTTGAACATGGACCTATGAACCAGGAGGTCACAGTTTGATTCCCGGTCAGGGCACATGCCCAGGTTGCCAGCCCGATCCCCAGTGTGGGGCGTGCAGGAAGCAGCCGATTCATGATTCTCTCTCATCATTGATATTTCTGTCTCTATCTTCCTCTCCCTTCCTCTCTGAAAGCAATAAAAGTATTTCTTTTTAAATGTCTATTGGAGATGACACATCATATCAACTTTACAAGAATGTCAGAGTTTACTTGAATTAAAAGATTTCAAGTGGTCTTATTTTTCTCATTTTACACAGCTGTTGCTAAAAAGAAATGAGCGCTCAAACCGTGAGAAGACGTGGAGGAACTTTAAATGGAGGAAGTCAAGCTGGAAAGCTACATCCTCTCTGACCTTCTGGAAAAGGCGGAAGTATGGAGTCAGCAAACAGGTCAGTGGCTGTCAGGGGTTGCTGGGAGGGAGGGGTGACTAGATGGAGGACCGGGGAATGTTTAGGGCCATGAAGCGGTGATACTGCAATGGTAGATACGCGTCACTTTACATTTGTCAAAATCATAGAATGTGCAATTCTGAGAGTGAACCGCAGTGCGAACTGTGGACTTTGGGTGATAATGATGTGTCTGTGCAGGTTCGTGATTATAACAAACTAGAGGCCCGATGCACAAAATTCATGCAAGGGGCTTTGTCCGGAAGGTTGTCCGGAAGGTCATTTGGCTGTCTGATCTAATTAGCATATTACACTTGTATTATTATAGAGGCTCCATGCTGGTGATGTTGATAACGGGAGGCTATTGCCTGTGGGAGCCCAGGGGGTGTATGGGAAATCTCCGTACTTTCCTCTCAGTGTTGCTTTGCACCTGAAACCGCTCTAGAACTGAAGTTTTCCACTGAAAAAGTCAAGATTTCTTTGCCTCATTTTAATAATTAGCCTATGACAGTGACTTTTTAAAACATGCAATACCTGACTATTTAGGTAGGGGCATTTAGATCTTCAAATAAGAAAATGACAACACAACAACAGCCATCCGGTGTGAATGAATCAAAGTTATACCTATTTTTTGTGAGATCGGTGGAAAATACATTTTTGGTGTGCCGCAGAACTTCAGTCATTTGTTTGTGTGCCGTGAGATGAAAATAGTTGAAAATCACTGGCCCTGATATTAAGAATAAAAGGGAAGGACGATTTCATAAGCCAAGAGACAACTTTGGTGATGGAGAGAATCCTCCATTGCCTGATGCCCACTCTGATTTATGGTCTCGTTCCTGGACCGGGAATGGCTTGTTAGCCTTTACATACAGTCCCCAAGTCAGTGTCTGGTCTGTCCATCGTCTTGCCGGCCCGTTGTCCTGCTCTCTGGCCTTGCCATGCGCCTTCGGCTGGCCTAGTGACGGGGAGGCTTTCCAGAAACTGCCTCGGAAGTAGTGGCTGGCCGCCCAGATCAAGGATATTGGCTGTTTAACATCACACCCAGGGGCCAGCCATCTGGCCAGAGCCCACTAGAGAATGGGAGGTGGAAGGCGAGGAGGTGAAGGGAGCATGGGGAAGGGTCCAGCAGGATGGGGGAAGACTGAGAGGAGAGGAGAAGGTTTTACTGAGATTTGGAGTTCTACTTGGTACCAGCTACTCTGTCCTGGCATTGACTGAGCGAGGCGGCCATGCTGTGCGGGCTGTGCTGAGCTTGGGACAGGCTACTTCTCTGAGGAGAGGACGTGAGGGAGCCAGGCTGAGCCATCTGGACAGAAAAGGGGAGAGATTTCTGAGAGCGAATTCTCAGTGGAGAGTTAATGGCTTCCAAATGACGTGGGCCAACAGGTGATTATGAAATGGGCGCCGGTCTGGCTTGAGAGCAGGTGGTAGGGACCCCGGGACATCCCAGGAGGCCACGCCTGTTCTCAGTCAGCGGGAGCAGGGGTCTGGGCTGTCTTCATTGGGACATAGGAAATGGCCCTACGAGACCACCACTTTGGCTTCAATTGTCTCCCAAAGTAGCCAAATGTAGACACATCTAAAGAACTATGCAGAACGCTAAGGCATGGAGGCACTGTTCCTGAGCCAAGCTCTCTAAGGACAGGGTCACAGTTCCTGTGGTTAAGGGCATCAGATTGAGCCCGGCCAGCATGGCTCAGTGGTTGAATGACAACCTTTGAGCCAGGAGGTCACGGTTTGATTCCCAGTCGGGCACATGCCCGGGTTGCAGGCTCCATCCCCAGCATGGGGTGTGCAGGAGGCAGCTGACCAGTGATTCTCTCTCAACATTGATGTTTTTATCTCTCTCTCCCTCTCCCTTCCTCTCTGAAATCAATAAAAAATATATATATTTTTAAATAGGGCATCAGAATGACAGACTCAGGGTGAGAGAACACACAGGGGGCTTAGAGCTTCCCAGAGTCACGTGGCCATGTAGAATGAGTCACGTGGCTGAAGTTCTCAGAAACTAGAACTGGAGGCCAGGGCCCTGATCGGAGCAGGAGGTGCTGATGTGGCAGCGAGCGCGGCGTGTGTCTGGCTCGCAGGCTCCCACGGCTCCGCTCCTCGCGGCACTTGGAGCGCTCCCAGGAACTGCCGGTGATGGAGTGGGCCTTTTCCATTTGGAGAGGTGATTTTTATTATTATTACCGGCTTTTGTCAGGATCACAGAAACTGGGGGGAGAAAAAGAAAAGGGCCTAATCACAAATGCTATTTACCAAACCGCATTAGTCAAAATACTGCATTTTAAAACCCCTTAAGTTGTTATACATCATCATATAAGTCACCGCCAAGTAGTAATACAAATTCTTGAGAGTTATGTTGACGTGGAATTTGTCAGCGAAGTGCTGGAAAATTTACCTCTGCTCATATATCTGTAGTCATATCCTCCAAAGAAATTAACATATCATAACGCTAATATTTCAAGGTAATGTTTTTTCATGAGGATGCCATATTTTATCAGTTAATACCATCTGTGTAAAAAAGTGTTCAATTACAATATCAAGCGGCAGATGATTAATATTGATTTCGGCACGGTAGCCGTGGCTTTGCAAGGCAGGAGAGTGAACCTGGGAGAAGAAATGCATGCATTTCTGCTAAATCACTGACAGGCAGGGGAACTTGGGACTCATGAAAAAATAAAAAATAAATGAATAGGTCAACTGAGAGCCAGCCATCTCTACTAACAGTCCCAAGGCTTTGGAATTCTCCTGAGTCTTACAGGCAAGATTAGGGGTGGGGCTCTGGGGAAAGATAGGGATGATAAGTAGGAGTCTCTCTAAAAGCACATGCAGGCCTGGCCCATGTGGCTCGGTTGGTTGGGTGTCATCCTATGCACTGAAAGGTTGCTGGTTCGATTCCCGGTCAGGGCGCATGCCCAAGTTGCAGGCTCGATCCCCGGTAGGGGTGTGCAGGAGGCAGCCGATTGATGTTCTGCTCTCACATCGATGTTTCTCTCTCTCTCCCTTCCTAGCTCTCTAAAAATCAATAGAAAAATATTTTAAGTGCATTCAGATTAGTAGGCTATAAGCATTCCTCATCACACAAAAATAAAAATAAAAAAGGAATACCCAGTATTTTTTCCTCGTTGCTCATTCCTTTTAATTTTAATATCACTGTTTTCTCAACAACTTTTTGGTTCTGTCACTTCTTGACCATCTTCAGCCTTTTTTTAAAAAAAAACGTGTACCGCCTGCCTTGTGCCCTCCACTTATTTTATACCTCTAACTTTTTCCTCCTGACTCTAAAAATTACTCCTGAATTGTCACCCCTTGAGAAGAGCTCCCTGGAGACTGAGATTCCTACATGAGCTCCTGGCTCACTGTATTCATTTATAAACGTGCTTGGCTGTGACTTAAAGTCACCTACGGAGAATATGTAATCTCCATGGATTCGGAGCCCAGAACTACAACAGTGAGGGAGTTCATCGCTGAGGGGGCTGGAGGCTCTCCGTTGCTTTACTGACAATATCACTGATGGCGGCCGTCACCTGGCACACCCATGCCCTCGGCACACCCATGCCCTTGGACTTGATGAAAGTCAAGCTTGAGAATGTGACCATCGCCGTCCTGGTCTTGAACAGAAAGCTGTGAGCTGGTGTCCTGCCACCGGTGAGTGAGGCCTGAGCAGAGATACTGGAAAGTGAGGTAAGAGCCCTCATTCATCTCAGCGCTTCCTTGAGCATCTCCCTGCTGACCCTCTCATCTCAGGTGACTTCCGGGCCCAGGGAGTTAACCAATCCGGGTGCTGAGTCCGTAGGGGCCTGTGTAGTTTTAAACTTCTGTTGGAGCTCATTTGGGCCGTGGAGGAATGGCACATGTGGCTAGATGTTCTGGAAGAACAATCTGAATTTGGATGTCTACCTGTCATCTCCCACTTATATTGGAGATGGTTAGACACCCCCTGCCTGCTGGCTGGGTTCTGTCTGTAGTTTGTAATCTGATTTAGAGCGTTTGATTCTCTGTTTCTCCCTATCACCCAGTCTTGGCAACCATTTTATCCCCATCAGTGTTTCTCAAAGTCTTCAAAACATGCTCCTTATACCAACTGTTAACTGGTGTTGTTTGAAAAAAAAAATCTAGCAAAGAAGTCTTCAAAGATGTTGATTAAAATAGCCATAAAGTGGTGGGCGTTCAAAAGGACAGAGAAGTTCAGCAAATCCTCTCCCTAAATAGTCAATTATAAAGCTGGGAAAAAGAGACAATTGCAACAATATCCATTGGAGACTTCAATACTACATTCACTTATTTGATAGAACATCTAGACCAGTGGTTCTCAACCTTCTGGCCCTTTAAATACAGTTCCTCATGTGATGACCCAACCATAAAATTATTTTCGTGGCTGCTTCATAACTGTAATGTTGCTACTGTGATGAATCGTCATGTAAATATCTGATATGCAGGATGGTCTTAGGCGACCCCTGTGAAAGGGTCGTTTGACCGCCAAAGGGGTCGCGACCCACAGGTTGAGAACCACTGATCTAGACCAAAAATCATGAAGGATTTACAAACATTGAACAACACTGTAAGCTAACATCACCACATTGATAGACCTAAAACAGTGATGGCGAACCTTTTGAGCTCGGCGTGTCAGCATTTTGAAAAACCCTAACTTAACTCTGGTGCCTGTCACATATAGAAATTTTTTGAGATTTGCAACCATAGTAAAACAAAGACTTATATTTTTGATATTTATTTTATATATTTAAATGCCATTTAACAGCCGTAACCGGTTTGGCTCAGTGGATAGAGCGTCGACCTGCAGACTGAAAGGTCCCAGGTTCGATTCCTGTCAAGGGCATGTACCTTGGTTGCGGGCACATCCCCAGTAGGAGGTGTGCAGGAGGCAGCTGATCGATGTTTCTCTCTCATCGATATTTCTAACTCTCTATCTCCCTCCTTTCCTCTCTGTAAAATCAATAAAATATATTAAAAAAATAAATGCCATTTAACAAAGAAAAATCAACCAAAAAAATGAGTTCGCATGTCACCTCTGACACGCGTGTCATAGGTTCGCCATCACTGACCTAAAACACCACGTCCGGTCATAGCAGAACACACATCCCTTTAAGTTCCATCTTGGAGCATCCTCCAGGCCGACCATGTGCTGGGCCTAAGTCGCTATTGGAATCCCACAACATACACGCGAGTTGGCCACATTCGCTGGCTGCATTTGGCACAGATTCTACCTTCGGCTCTAAGATTGCCCCCGATTCGCAGGGCTGGTTCTTCCCAGACAATGTGGGTCAGAGCGTCCCTCTGGGTGTGGGTGATAAGCACTCATCCTAGGCTCCTCAGTCTCACTTGTGGAAAATAGAGCAGAGTGGCTGTGGCTAATGAGAGCCGGGATACCACACTTGAATCCACAAAGCATACGCCCAGGGAATATTGAGTTACGTTGGAATCCCCGGGGCCCCGACGCTCACCTCTGGAGGAAAGCAAGAATAGATGCGATGCCGAGAGATGTAACACGTGACCCAAGGGATCCACTAGTGAACAAGCCCGCAAGCCCATGGAATATACCTATGAACTCGGCAGCCGGTTGACAGTCTAGTCATTTATGCTGCTGTCCAATTCAATCAGAATGGGCAGGTTAGTGATGCTTGCACTGAGCCAAATGTGCCTTTCAAGGAACTCGAAGAAGTACGGGATGTTTATCTCTATGAGCATCCGGAGATTCTATTCTGAAGGAAGCAGACAGACTCCTGGTACAAATAAAATGCGGCAGGAACGGTAGTTTTTATTGTAATTATTAGCTCATAGCTCTCCTCTCTCCAAAAGCTCAGCCTGTTATAAGTTTATGGTGACTCATCAGCGATGAGCAGGGAAGAAAATGCCGGCAAAAAATTAAATACCTGAATGCATACTGAAACAGGGATGTCTTTTTCATTTTTAATATTGTGTATTTGAGTTGTGAGGTTATACTGGTCCATCCCAGATGCCTAGGTGTCTGGTATAGAAAACCTTGAGGAGAGATTTATGTGTGAGGCAATTTAAGAGGAATCTGTAAGACTCTAACTCACGCATAGAGACCATTTGGAAAACTCTTGAAGAAAGGGAAGTTACTTTTCTTGGTGAAGGGACGAGCAAAGGAAACCCAGTAAGGAGATGCTAAAGTGGACAAGGACGAAATTTGGACTGTGAATTTATTTGATGTATTTAACAGAGGGAAGCACATTTCAAAGTAGAGTCAGAAAGGAGGAAGTGGGGAGGAGGCAAACTGTAAGGGAAAAGAAATGATTCCAATACTGATTCTCTGTCGTAAACACATTTTGAACGGATTGTAAAAAGCGATTCAAGTGAAATGAGATTACAAAGAGCACACGGTCCCCTAAGTACCGCTGGTTTGGAAGATGGTGTTTCCAATAGTCGGTGAGAGCTAGTGTCTTCGTGGGCAGTCTCAGGCCTTTCCTGTGATGTGGTCATGTGACTCTCTAGGCTTCGGCCATGGCCCGCCAGTACGCACTACAGTGTTAGTCGCTTAATCATTCATTTCAGTCTGGCCAGAGACACCTGGATTCATGGCGGACTGACTACATTTTTAGGAGAAAACTGGTTACTTCCAGCTCAGCACTGATTTCATCGGCTAACAAAGGCAGCAGGATGTCTCTTAACTCAGAACAAAATAGTAAGAGAATCACCTCCTTGCAGGTTTTGTGAAATGCCCCCTCCAATGGGAGAAAAACGGTTTCTAATTATACACTAATGCATTAGCCCGCTCATTAATAATTCTAATAGTCAACAACTAATAGGTTCCCGTAGCGTTCCCATCACTTGAATGACTTACTGGGCCGCACGGCAAGTTTATTATTTCATTTTAAGACTAGAGGCCCGATGCCTGAAAATCGGGCAAGGGGCTCGGCCCTCGCAGACCCCGGCTTGTTCGGAAGGTCGTCCGGATGGTCGTTCTGCTGTTCGGCCTAATTAGCATATTAGCTCTTTTTTAAAAAAAATATTTTTTAGTAATTTCAGGGAGGATGGAAGAGGGAGAGAGAGATAGAAACATCCATGATGAGAGAGAATCATTGATCGGCTGCCTCCTGCACGCCCCCCACTGGGGATTGAGCCTGCAACCCAGGCAGGTGCCCTTGGCCGGAATCTAACCTGGTACCCTTCAGTCCACAGGCCGATGCTCTATCCACTGAGCCAAACCAGCTGGGGCTTTATTATATAGGATGATAGCATTGGATTGGATTTCCCTGGGCCGATATGAACAAGCTTGATAGCGATTTTTGTGGTTGTACGGGATGGGCACGTGGCAGCATTTCTGAAACGTGTCTTCATTTCAGATAAAAAGTAGTTGGAAAAGATGGTTCAGCAGCTCCAGGCTCTCAGAACACAGCTCTCACGTGACCAACTTCAGAGTTAACAAACCTTGACAAGGAGCTTTCACAACTGAACTGTCTCATCCTTGTTATGAACCTAAGAGTTCAATGTTATTATTTCCCTACTTCACATATTAAGGTTCAAAGCAGTTAAATGATTTGCTTATATTACACATAAGAGACAGACTGGATTTCGACTCAGATTTGTACTTTAATATATATATATATTTACTGATTTTAGAGAGGAAGAGAGAGGGAGAGAGAGAGAGAAACCTCAATGATGAAAGAGAATCCTTGATCAGCTGCCTCCTGCACGCCCCACACTGGGGATCGAGCCTACAACCCGGGCATGTGCCCTGATCGGGAATTGAACCGTGACCTCTCGGTTCATAAGTCAACGCTCAACCACTGAGCCACGCTGGCCAGGCTCAACTTAGATTTGAATTTAAACTGCAAGTCATGGTGTCTCTGTGGGGCCACAGACATGACTAATACAGACATGTGGACAGGACAGAGTGTCACGCACTAGCCAAGAAGCACTCTCCCTCAGGCCACGCAAGAGGAGAATAATAACAATAAGACTGAGAGCAGCCCTAGCCAGTTTGGCTCAGTGGGTAGAGTGTCACCCCGTGGACTGAAGGATCTTGGCTTCATTTCCGGTCAAAGACACATGCCCAGGGTGTGGGCTCGATCCCCAGTGGGGGGTGTGTAAGAGGCAGCTGATGAATGATTCTCTCTCATCATTGCTGTCTCTGTCTCTCTCTCCCTCTCCCTTCCTCTCTAAAATCAATAAAAATATATTTTTTTTTTAAAAAAAGACTGAGAATAGCATGCTGATCCTACTGTCTTATGAAGGGACACTTAGAAACATTTTAATTTTTCTAAGAAAATCTAGACAGAAGATGAAGGACACATCTCCAAAATAAAGTTGCATCATGAATTTGCTTACAAACCAGAATCTATCCTCAAGCTTGGAGACTCTTGAAAGCTATATCCGTGTAAGCATCAAAGTAAATTCTTGCCCTGGTCGGCATGGCTCGGTTGGTTGAGCATCGTCCCATGCACCGAAAAGTCGCCGGTTCAATTCCTGGTCAGGGCACTTGCCCAGAGTATAGGTGAGGCAACCGATCCATGTCTCTCTCTTCCATGGATGTTTCTCTCTCTTTCCCTCTCAATTCCTCTCTCTCTTAAAAAAAAATCAATAAAAACATGTTTTAAAAAACTAGAAAATTAAAATTTTTTTAAACATCTACACGATGGAATACTACGCTGCTGTAAAAAAGAAGGAACTCTTACCATTTGCCACAGCATGGATGGAACTGGAGAGCATTATGCTAAGTGAAATAAGCCAGTCAATGAAGGAAAAATACCACATGATCTCACTCATTCATGGATAATAGAGACCATTATAAACTTTTGAACAATAATAGATACAGAGGCAGAGTTGCCTCAAACTGATTGTCAAACTGCAGCGGGAAGGCCAGGGAGGGTTGGGGGGCAGGAGGGAGCGGGGTAAGAGATCAACCGAAGGACTTGTATGCATGCATATAAGCATAACCAATGGACATAAGACACTGGGGGGTAGGGGAGGCCAGGGGATTGTCAAGGGCGGGGGGGGGGGGAAGGACACATATGTAATACCCTTTGTAATACTTTAAGCAATAAAAAAAAAGAATTAACAAAAAAAGAAAAAAGAAGAAAAAAAAAAAAGAAAAGCCAATTCTTCCCTGGAAGTATGAAGGGAACAGAGAGAGTTCAGGTGCCACCCATGGATTTTTAAAATCCAGCCGTTTCAAAGGACCAGGCGCTGTGCCCACCCCAGCCCAACTGCTCGGGCATCCTTATTGGAATTAACAGCAATGGCATGAAGTACGAAGCACAGAAAGATCAGTTCAGAAGAGGAAGTTACTGTACAAAAGAATTTTCACCAACACTGCCCAAAAAAAATCACCTTCTCCGATTGACGAAGCTGATGGAGATAAAAAGATGCACTAAATTAGCACAATTCCTGGAAAATGCCATAAGAGAAACCATAGATGGGGGGGGGGGAAGAAATTTAAATGGGGCCTGGGTTATGCCAAATAGAGATTGTCTAATTAAACAAAGAAATAAGACGGAATGAACATGCAGGGACTTCTCACATAGAAGGAAAAGCAAGCCTCAAAATTGAAGTGGGAAGTTTGTGGTAATTTTTTATTTATTTATGTATTTATTTATTTATTTTAAATATATTTTATTGATTTTTTACAGAGAGGAAGGGAGAGGGATAGAGAGTTAGCAACATCGATGAGAGAGAAACATCGATTCAGCTGCCTCCTACACACCCCCCACTGGGGATGTGCCCACAACCAAGGTACATGCCCTTGACCGGAATCGAACCTGGGACCCTTCAGTCCGCAGGCCGACGCTGTATCCACTGAGCCAAACCGGTCAGGGCAATTTTTAAAGGAAAAATATAAGAAGAAGACAGAAGATTGGTTGACATCAGACAGCTGATGTATTTGCATAGAGACCGAGACCCCTCAACACGGGGCATAAAACCTATGGCCATGATTTCTGAGGGCGTCAGTGTGTGACTTGGCTCCAAAGAAAGGTAAGAAGTCCACCAGGCCCGGCTGGTGTGGCTCAGTGGTTGAGCGTCGACCTATGAACCAGGAGGTCCCAGTTCTATTCCCGGTCAGGGCACATGCCCGGGTTGTGGATTCCATCCCCAGTAGGGGGCGTGCAGGAGGCAGCAGATCCATGATTCTCTCTCATCATTGATGTTTCTCTCCCTCTCCCTCTCTGAGGTCAATACTATCTATATGAAAAGTCAAGCGGGTGGGACTGCTAGTTGCCCACCAAGATCTGTCCCCTGCTCCACTGGGCTTAGGAATACAATCCATGTCCTGGCCTCATTTGCCCTGAGATGTGGTCCCATGACCGACGTGTGCGCAGAGGAATGTGGGAAGAAACGATGTGTGCCGCCTCCCGGCCTGGGCTGAGTCACTGCCTCCCGTGCCTCCTGCCAGCTGGCACGCAGCCGGGGTTGTGACCCAGGTCCCCACCTGCCCGTGCGCCCTGGGAGGACCCTGAGTGCCTTAGTGACCCTGGGACAGGGAGGTGTTCCCCAGCCGGGTCACTCATTCACCAGCCGAATGGCTTCTGTGTCTTGGCCACTGTCTGTTTGTGCCTGTACCTTTGCTCTCCCCGAGCTGTGTGCCCATCAACCAGAGGTTCGTTCAGAACTACTGATTGAGAAACGGCTGAGTTCCCAGCCTGGTTTTAGGCGCTGAACACCCAGTGCTAAGTCGGACACATGCATCAGTGACTCACTCCGGTGCAGCCAGCGCCGGATCCCGGAGCCATGCACCAGGCAACATGGAAACACCACAACGGGGCATCTCGTGCCGCTTGGAAGGGAGGAAGGAGGAACCAGCGTGGCATCAGCGTTTGGACTGTGCCCGAGAGCAGGCATCCTCTGGGGAAGAGGGGGGAAGTTGGGGGACATTCCGCCCCCCACAGGTGAGCAGCACTGAGGACCTGACAGGGACAGGGACAGACGGCCGAGTCACCTGCTCGCTCATGACTCTCACTCCGTTGCGTCCTAGGCTGCTGCTCTCAGCTCCGATCTGGAGAAATTAATTCACTGTCCCCTTCCCCCGCTCTCGAGTGTGTCGCAGTTTCTCTTCAAAGGGCCCTCGTGTCACTTCCAGGCTATTCCTGCCAACTTCCTGCACCATCACCTACCCAGGAATCCTCAGGAGCTGCCCCGGTTCCAATCCCCGCCTTCCTCAATACCACCGGTCTGTCTGGCTGACCTTCTAGAACCTTCTCCTTGCCCTCCTGTCGTGTGGACCGGCAACATCTGGCTTGAAGGATGAAGGATAATAAAGCTCAAGACAAGGAAAGTAGAAGGTGGCCCTTACCCCCGACTGCCCGCAGGACCTCTTCAGGCCTCCTGTTCGTAAAAGAAAAAGAAAAAGGTTGTGTGAGATCTTCTCTGAGCATCCTGACAATCCTCACAAAACAAACAGGTTCTTCTATCACAGCGAAAAAAACAATTGCTGTTCATGAATTGAGTATTATGATAACCACAATCTCTAGATTTCAGCTCTGGCCAAATTCATTTTGTAAAGCTACCAAACTAAATCACAAATGAAATGAGCTAAGAAATGGGCAAGTTCTAGGAGTACGTGTTTCCAGAGCCTAAACAAACACAATAGTTTTAAGATTCGGAATCATTTAGCGGGAGTCAGTGTAGAATATGAAATTAGCAATAATTACCACTCGTAGAGTCAGAAGAATAATCCTGGTAGCCAGAAAGGATATATAAAATTAATACTAATAATTACTGAGCAATTACTTAATTATCTGACTTATCAAGAGAATACAATCAGATGCTATTAAATAGAATTGAACCTCATATTACTTTACTCTTATATGTCAGTCAAACGGGGTTTGGGGGAACAAAGAAACCCTGTTGAGTTGGTGCTTTATGCAAATGATGCTTAGCTGGAACAATTATCTGCTCTAATTAATTTAATTTATTCGGCCGTGCCCTGGGTTCAGCGAGGGGCATAACTTGCAAAATATCGGGGCACATTATACAAGGAGGCAAATGTTAGCGAAGCTGCTGGGACCTTCTCATAAACTTGAAAGCAAGCACGCCAATAAGGAGAGGCATGATAGGCTGCTGGACAAAATACCACGTGATGGGGAGCGTCTCAAGTCTTTTGAAAACAGTTTTTATCTAATGATTGAAAATCCTCTCTAGAGAGCATTAAGCATATGCAGATAGAAAAGTAACAATTATTTAACTCCACGTGTCTGGCTCTCTTTTTTGTAATATTTTTATTGATTTCAGAGAGGAAGGGATGGGGAGGGAGAGATAGAAACATCCATGATGAGAGAGAATCATGGATCGGTTGCCTCCTGCACACCCCACACTGGGGATCGAGCTCACAACCCGGGCATGTGCCCTGACTGGGAATCAAACTGTGATCGCCAGGTTCATAGGTCAACACTCAACCACTGAGCCACACCACCCAGGCTCTGGCCCTCTTGAAGACCTGTGCCAGCGAGGGGCAGTAACAGCTTCCACTGTCTGGGTCAGGGATTTCAGACCGGCAAGGGCCTAAGAGTTCACCTTCAGATAAATCAAATATTTAAATGAGCTTTGCTGGAATTGCCTCCCTCACTCCTGCCAGAGCTTCCACGGGTGGCCATAAACTGGAGCATTGTCCAGAGCGGGCCGGATAAGACAGCCTGACGTCCCCCCAACTCCAGCAACTCACTAGGCACCCCCAGCGTGTGCAGCTTGTCCTTAGGAAAGAGAGGTAACATTCCTGATGTCTGCAGTGACAACGTAATTTATTGTCCGCGTCGGGCACTTTTGAGAAGGAAAAGGGATGCTATTAATAATGACTGCAGGAAGAAAAAAGGAAGACAAATACAATGCTTGCCCCACAAACTGGGACATACTGTCATCACACTACTCATGGCTTTTTAAATTGAATGTATTGGGGTGACATTGGTTCATAAAATAATATAGGTTTCAGGCGGACAATCCCACAACACATCATCTGAATTTTGTACTGTGCATTCACCACCCCCTAATCAAGTCTCCTTCCATCACCATTTAACCCCCCTGTACCCTCCTCTACCTCCCCTACACCTCTGTATTATGGTGCATTATGTCTTTTTCCACTTTTGAGCTCCTTCAATTCAGTTTCACGTTTTTCCATCCAGACAGGGACTTTGTTGTGGCCATGAGTCAGCAAAATGACTTCTCGGTGGCAGCTAACGATAGAGCCACAAGACACGGAGGAAATGTCCTCGCAGGTCACATGAGCCCTCGAGTGGCCCTGGTGTCACGTGGCCTCTGAGTCATCGCTTGGGGAGGATTTGTGTTTCTTGAGAGGCTACTTGGAAAACACCTAAGAATTGTTCTGCTTACCAAATGTGTTAGTGGTGACAGACTTTTCTACCTGGTGACAAGTAACTCGCATTCTTATTTTCCCATAGGACTCTCTAGATGGACTAATTTGGAGAATTTGGAGAACTTTTTGATCATGGATATACAGAATCAATAGGCAACTTCCACTCATTCATTCTCACATTGATACTCCTTCATTCATTCTCAAATTGATACTCATTCATTCTCACATTGATATTCATTCATTCTCACATTGATATAAATATATATATATTTTAAAACATTTTTATTGATTTCAGAGAGGAAGGGAGAGGGAGAGAGAGATAAAATCATAAATGATGAGAGAAAATCATTGATTGGCTGCCTTCTGCATGCCCCTCACTGGGGATTGAGCCTGCAATCCGAGCATGTGCCCTGACCGGGAATTGAACCATGACCACTGGTTCATAGGTCAACGCTCAACCACTGAGCCATGTCGTCAGGGCACATTGATATATTTGTAAAAAAATATTTATCAAAATTGAGGGTCAATGCTTTTTTTTATTCATGGAAATAATCTAAATTCATTCATTTATTTATACATCTCACTTGTTTGAATGTCTGTGTGCCAAACACTGTGCTAGGTACTGGGGGACATAACAGTTAAATGAGACAGACACTTGGAACTTGCAAAAACAGATAAATTAAGCCATCAAAAATGGAGATCAGCGGTGTGAAGAAATTATAAATATGTGAGATGCTGAGTTGAGAAGTAACAGAAAGGCTTGTCTTACTGTTTGTTTGTTGTACAAATACGTGTGGTCTGCTGTGTGCCCCTCACTGCTGGGCCCTGAGACCGCAGTGGTTACAAAAGGGCCATGATTGCTGCCTCCTGGGGTGTTCAGCCCACTGGGGGGACAGACAACAAAGTCCCTGAGCACAGGGCCCCTTTCCAGTTGCAATAAACAACATCAAAGACTCTCGGGGTTAAGTAACAAGGCGGGGTCAGCTCTCCTTGGCCCCCAGGCTCAATGCTGCCCACTCACTATCAGCTTTTGTAAATAAAGTTTTATTGGAACACTCCCGCTCCCAATCATCTGTGGTCCGTCCACCATAAAACTGCAGTTACATAGTTGCCACAGAGACCTATGGCCTGTGAAACTTGAAATGCTTGCTGCCTGGCCCTTTGGTGGGAAAGAGCGCTGAGCCTGCTGCAGGGCGTAATGGCTGATGACAGATGGCGAGGGCTTCTTTGCAGATATGACGTTTAACCAGAGGTCATAGGAATCAGTGGACGAAGAGACTCCCTGTCAGAGGATATTGCAGGAGCGAAGGGCCCGAGGGGGAGCATAGAGGCCAAGTTGTGGAAAGGAGACGTGGGAGGGTTCCGTGCGATGCAGAAGAGAGGGGCCGTGGAGGGCCAGGCTGAAGGGCTGGGCAGGTGCCAAGTTCAGGAGGCATTGGCGTTTGTGAGGAGAAGATTGGATTACGATGTAAAAGCAGTGAGGGACCGGCAGGGAATTGCATCAGGGAGTTAACGTGATTTGTTGGGAATTTTAAAAGATTGTTCTGGCTGCTGATCAGCGATGCGATTCCAGTGGAACTGGATGCTGGGAACTCGCTGGGAAGCGCTGCCTGTTGTCCGGGAAGGGCAGCGTGCCGCGCCCCCACCCCCCCACAGGTGAGCAGCACTTGCAAAAACAGATAAATTCAACCTATATAATTTTATGAACAGATCCATTTTCCCCTCTACCCTGGCGGCGTGGCCTATCCAGCGGCAGGGGGATTGGGAAAAGCCTCTACGTGAGCAGGTTGGAGCTCAGGGCCTCTCTACCCGCCCTTTCTCAATCAGCAGGAATGTGGAGCTAAAGGGTGTCCCAAAATTCACGCAAGAAGTAATTCTGATAGAAAACACAGGTTTATAATTAAAAATTGTAAATTTTTTATTGATTCATAAAGTATACAGTATAGGGTTATGGATGGAATAGCACATCGGGTCAAGGGCCTCCACGGCTTTGCTGGCACAGACGCAAAGCCGTGGTCTTCATTGGTCTTCATGGTCCCTGCTCCTGGGCCATCACTGGTACTTGGCGATGCTTATCAAATTGAAGGGCTTGAAATCAAAGGGCAACAGATATTAGAATCTGATTCAATAAACCAAGTAAAATTGGGCTTTTATTTTTTTGTTGTTGTTGTTAATGCTCACACAAAATTCAAATCTTGCGTGAATTTTGGGACACCCTTTAAGACTGACGGGAATGTTCGGCTCGGAGTTTCCTCACTGCTCGAGAGAGACACCCAGGGCCTGAGAGCTAGGCAGGTTCTGAGTCCCAGGAGAGCCACCTCGTTTGATGGCTAATCTTCATCCAGACAATATCAGTGTGATTGTCTCGGAGCCTAAAATGGAGAGAACTGGAGAAGCGTGACTCCCCACTGCTGTACAGTCCCGACTTGCACTGGGGTCCCCCAGAATGAGGGGGCCAGCCGACTGCACAAGCAGAGCAAGGCGAGAAGACACGGGGGAGACACGCTTGAGTTGGTCACCGCTGTGGGCACCGGGGCTCAATCTGTCCAGGGCCCTCTGAGGAGTGTTTAAATGAGTCTCAGAAATCTTCAACTGGGTGCAGAATATAGTGGCATGTTCTTCTGGCTCCTGTACCCCAAGAGTTTCTTCATGGATTGTTCTGTGTAACGCATGCATGGCCTTAACATGGCTTTATAGAAGCTTTGGCCCAGAAATGTCGGCAAAGTTGAGTTACCTGGGGAGCAAAGGGGAGGACTGTCAACCTGTTAGCTCCAGCCAGAGCTCAAATAAAACGTGGGTCTAAATCGTATAAGAGGCACAAAGGTGTCCAATAACAACCTTTTACGAACTGTGCACCACTTTCATGCACCCCTTCCCTTTGACCTTCATAGAGACCTGTGAGACCCCAACTGGTGTGGCTCAGTGGACAGAGCTTCGGCCTGGAGACTGAAGGGTGCCAGTTTCAATTCCAGTCAAGGGCATGGGCTCAGTTTGTGGGCTCGATCCCCAGTTGGGGGCGTGCAGGAGGCAACCATCAATGATTCTCTCTCATCATTGATGTTTCTAACTCTCTCTCCCTCTCCCTTCCTCTCTGAAATCAACAAAAATATATTTAACCAAACAAACCAAAAAAAAAGAAGACCTGTGAGGTGTTTATGGAATTCTTCGACAAGACTTAACCTTCCCATTTTGTAGATGAGCAAACTGAGCCGCAGAGGCACAGTGGAAACAGGGGCAGGACTAGGCTGCACATCTTATCTCTCAGCCAGTGCTCTTTGTATTGCACCTGCTACCTCTCCCCCATAACTGAGCAACAGGCCAAGGCACAGACATCAACGCTTCTGAGTATGAATGCAAAGTGAGGAGGAAGTTGATTGGCCTGAGGGAAGCCAGGTACGAAGGTCTCCTGATGAAGCCATCTTGTTGGAATGATCCGGTGTTTGGTAAATAAGTCCTTAATCCAGTGGTTCTCAACCTTCTGGCCCTTTAAATACAGTTCCTCATGTTGTGACCCAACCATAACATTATTTTCGTTGCTACTTCATAACTAATGTTGCTACTGTTATGAATCGTCATGTAAATATCTGATATGCAGGATGGTCTTAGGCGACCCCTGTGAAAGGGTCGTTGGACCGCCAAAGGGGTCGCGACCCACAGGTTGAGAACCGCTGCCTTGATCGCACACTCTGGGATTTCTGACGTTTACAGTAATGCCATCTCTCAACTTGCCCCTTCCCGGCCTGAGTCATCCCAGGTTCTCTGTTTGCCCGGCCTGTGCTACCCTCGGTTTCTCATTCCATGTCAATCCCCCAGTTTCGCCATAGCTTCCTTGAGCAAGAATGCAGGCATCCCACCATGTGCTGGAACATGCTAATTGCTATTTATTATTGCCCAAAAGACAGGGTTAGTGCACATGTGTGACTGAGCTCCCCCGGGCAGAAGTTGTCACTGATTGGGTCCCATTTGGGGTGGTGGCTTGTCTTGTGTGCTTAAATCTACAAGTTGATTGAAAGTCCAATTGTAGCCCTGGCTGGTTTGGCTCCATGGATAGAGCCTTGGCCTGTAGACTGAAGGATCCCAGGTTTGATTCCAGTCAAGGGCCCATGCCTGGGTTGTGGGCTCCATCCCCAGTGGGGACCGTGCAGGAGGCAGCCAATCAATGTTTCATTCTCATCATTGATGTTTCTCTCTCTCCCTCTCTCCCTTCCTCTCTGAAATCAATACAACTATATTAGAGTCCAATGGGAGTGACCCCAGAATCATCACCTATGTCCCCACTGGACATAGCACCTTTGAATTTTCTCACCTTCCTTGGCCATGACTCACCCAGCAAGGTACTCACAGGGAGGTGGGGGGATGGGGGAGGTCACACCTGAAGGCCGCAATGATGTGGCCACCTGGCCCTCCCAGGCAAGAAAACAAACTTTGCCGCATGGAATGAAACCAGCTTTATTATTAAAGGACAGTCTAGAGCCCATAATAACCTGCACAAAATAAAAGCAAATCCCTAGGAAAGGCCATTCCTTGAACTGTCATCAAAACTTAGACATGAGACTCCTGGCCCAGTGGCTCAGTTGGTTAGAGTGTCATCCCATACACCAGAAGGTGGGTTCAATGTTTCTCTCTCTCTCTCTCTCTCTCTCTCTCTCAAATCAATTAAAAAACAAACAAAACCAAAGCACAATTCAGGCATGAGAGATCTCACCTTGGATTCCCATTCCCTGTCTGTGAAGTCACCTGCCTCTACTGTTATTGCAACTTCAAGCTAGACATTCATGCATAAGATCCTCATTTAAAACACTCCAGCCCAGCCAGCGTGGCTCAGTGGTTGAGCGTCAACCTATGAACCAGGAGGTCACGGTTCGATTCCAGGTCAGGGCACATGCCCGGGTGGCGGGCCGGATCCCCAGTAGGGGGCGTGCAGGAGGCAGCTGATCAGTGATTCTCTCTCATCATTGATGTTTCTATCTCTCGCTACCTCTCCCTTCCTCTCTGACATCAATAAAAACATAAAAATAAAATAAAACACTCTGATTGGCATTATTAACCTGCCTTGTGGGAAAATAGCACAATAGATTGTCAGTCAACTCTCCTGCTGGCAGGTGCTTGAGCCTGAATAAGCCTTTTACCCTCTTGAGCCCCGATGTGCTTCTGTGTAGAAGGGGGATACAGCACTGGGTGGGCAGGGCCAAGCACATAGTAGGTGGTCAGTAAACGCAGCTTACAGTTAATGGCCACAGCATTATAATCAAAAAAGCAAGTAGCCTGTCCCGCGACCCACAAAATGTCCCCAAATAAACATCCCGGGGTCCAGACGATGCTGTGTCAGCCAGGACTTTGCTGAACAGACACTCTTCCCTGCGACAGCCACTTAGAAGTCAGCCCCTCTCCCTCCCAGCGCACCTTCTAATTATCTCCGCCGTGTTCCGCATCCAGCCCCTCCGCCACCAAATCCTCCATTATCCTGACAGCCAACAAACTAGACCTATTAGAACTCGGCACAACTGGTGCCTAAGGCAGGAACTTCGCGAGGCCACAAATCGTCTAGGTATTAAAAGTCGGTGCATAAGAACTGCCCTCAGCTTTCGCGCTAAATTGCTAGTTGGAAGACATTCATTGCGGTCTATTGTATTTCCACTCTATTCTGCTTTAATAGACTTCGTGCCGGAGTGTATGAGAAGGGTTTTCAAGCCCGAGGTAGCACACAGCCAACTTGTTTTCCCCTTTTGTAAATTTTCCCATCTTTTGTTTGTCGCCTTATATTGTTTTTGTGGCTCCACGTACATAAAGGCCCAAGTCCTCAGCTGTTAGGTGGGGGTGCAGACTGGCCTCACCATTAAACAGTGGAGCAATCAGGCTAAAGAATCTGAGGTGTATTTTTTTTATATATATATTTTATTGATTTTTTACAGAGAGGAAGGGAGAGAGATAGAGAGTTAGAAACATCGATGAGAGAGAAACATCGATCAGCCGCCTCCTGCACGTCTCCCACTGGGGATGTGCCCGCAACCAAGGTACATGCCCTTGACCGGAATCGAACCTGGGACCCTTCAGTCCGCAGGCCAACGCTCTATCCACTGAGCCAAACCGGTTTCGGCCTGAGGTGTATTTTTGCTGCCACTTGCATGAGACTCATTTTTAAATGAATGGAAAATACCCCTGGGAGTGTAATAGCACTTTCTGTGACCTTGGTTGATTTTTTCCCCTCTCCGTTGCCCGCCTACGACCGCTCTGTAGTGAGAGGGGGAAGTGGAAGCAAGTGTCCACCCAGCATCCTCCCCTCCAAGTGCCATGATGCTTTGATCCCGGGTTGATGGATGGGCTAGATGCTAACTCACCTGGCCTTGCCCACGTCTGTCATCCCATTGTTCACGTCCCAGATGCCATGGTGGGAGGCTAGGGATCCCATATTTACCACCCTAACCCTAACCCCCCTGCACCCCCACCTCTGGTTAGGGCCTGAGCCACAGCATGTCCACCTCAACGTCTTTCTCACATCGTCACCCCCCTCTCTGGTCTAGGCCACCTCTTTCCTAGGCTCATGCATTCGCCTCCTGTGGGCGCTCTGCCTTGATCTCTATATTCTACTTACTCCACCTGCTGTGTCGTCACCAAAGTGGACTTTTCTAGCACAAATCAGATAATAGGGTTCCCTTCATTCAGCCGGTTATAGGGCATCACAATACGTTGAGGTGTGAATAATCACGTTGCTATCATAATATTATTGGCCAAACCAAAGCCAGATTTGGTTTTAGCGAGAGCCCTTTCTTGACAATGTAACCCCAATTCATATAACAGAAAAAGGCAGCCCTGGCCAGTGTGGGTCAGTGATTAGAGCGTCGGTCAGCGCACCAGAGGGTCGAGGGTTCAGTTCCCGGTCAAGGGAATGTACCTGGGTTAAAGGTTCAGTCCCTGGCCTGGGTTGGGGTGCGTGCAGGAGGCAACCAATCGATGTGTCTGTCTCACATTGATATTCCTCTCTCTCTCTCCCTCCCTCTCTCTCTCTCCATACTCCCTCTGTTCCACACTCTCTAAGAATCAGTGGGAAAATGATCCTCAGGTGAGGATTGCCCTCCAAAGAAAAGAAAAAAAGCCAGAAAAGATGCTACTGGAGTCCAGCCCCCTCTTCAGCAACCCTGAGCCCCCCGGCATCTCTGAATCCCCAGGATTATAGAAAAGGCAGCATGAGCGCTCCATGTGCTATAGGGCATTTCCTTCTTAATTCTCAGAAATGCAGACAACTGAAGAAAGACAACAGGAACTAAAGCATTAAATGGCAGCAACACAGAAGGTTGTTTGAGTCTCAATTCCATTGAGGTCACTAGACTATGTTTGGAAAGATCAGCATGATTTGGAATTTAACAAAAAAAAAGGAGAAATGGGGAAAGAAAGTACAAAAGCAAAGAAGAAGCAAGCAAGCAGCTCTGAACTGCTCAACAGCCTCTGTTTGCTTTTTAACATATTTGTATTGATTTCAGAGAGGAAGGGACAGGGAGAGAGAGAGATAGAAACATCAATGATGAGAGAGTAGCACCGATCAGCTGCCTCCTGCACACCCCCTATTGGGGATCAAACCTGCAACCGAGGCAGGTGCCCTTGACCGGAATTGAACCCGGGACCCTTCAGTCCACAGGCTGATGCTCTATCCACTGAGCCAAACCGGCCAGGGCAGCAGTCTCTGGTTTGAACTGACTTTTGCTGTCACTCTGGGCCCAAGTGCCCCTTCGTTCCCACGCCGACCCCTACCATGTCTGTAGGCGGCTGACAGCCGAGGGCAGTTATAGCAGCTCTTTGCCAACCTCTTCAGAGCAAAAGGGCAAACACGGTTTCACATAACTTCCCGTTTCTAACAGAGCTATGGGTCTTCCCCCTGCCCCGTGTTTTTGTTTTTCTGCTCATTCTCATGGAGAAAAAAAAACAAAACAATTTGGAGATTGTTAGGCAAGGAAAAGAACTTAATTAGAAGCAGGGAATACTCAGAAACTTCCAAGGGGCTAACTGTGCATTTCCTCTTTCTCTCTCCACCCTGTATTGGGGGAGTTTGTACATATCCTGTGGATTTTGTGAGTGGTGGGTGAAAAAGATAACACAGCGATAGCCTTTGCATCGTGTGTTTCTTGCTCATTTTCTTAGAAGTCAGATGCCCTGGAAGAGGTTTAACTCCAGGGCTCTTTTGTGAAGAAGGCTCTTTGGGATGAAGATTTTCGGATGTGGCTAAGGCTTCTTGGTTGACCCTTGACCTGACCTTTAGCTGGAAGGAACGTGGGCTCACTCATCTGGATGACCCCTGCCCCCGTCATCACAGCTCCGGGTACAAAGTGGCCACTCAGATAGTGGACTGAGTCCATGCGGGTTGGACGTCACAACCCCCAACTCCCGTCTGCCATCTGCAAAGACAATAACAAGAGCCCAGAGCCAAGATAATCGTGTCGTTTGTCATTTCTGAGAGCCCTTGGAAAGTAGTTCCAGAAAGATGGCCCGGGACTCCCAGAAAGAATAGGAACCAGTGTGTACAGTGTTAACCTCTGACCTTTTCAATGCAAACGCTCTCCTCTTTTACGTACGTGTAGATTCCCGACCAACGGAAAATGTTATGTTTCCCACGAGAAGGCCAAAACAACCGGCCAGTTTCATACAATGAAACAGTCTACTGGCAACAGCCAGGGGTGGGAAGATTCTAGGTGGGTCTAGAACAGTGATGGCGAACCTTTTGAGCTCGGCGTGTCAGCATTTTGAAAAACCCTAACTTAACTCTGGTGCCGTGTCACATAGAGAAATGTTTTGATATTTGCAACCATAGTAAAACAAAGACTTCTATTTTTGATATTTATTTTATATATTTAAATGCCATTTAAAGAAAAATCAACCAAAAAAATGAGTTCGCGTGTCACCTCTGACACACGTGTCATAGGTTCGCCATCACTGGTCTAGAAAATACCCTCATCCTTGGATAATAACCTAGAAATTACAGTGTCTCCTGACAGTCTCTGTAATCTTTATTTATTTATTTTTAAATATATTTTGATTGATTTCAGAGAGGAAGGGAAAGAGAGAGAGAAAGAGAGAGAGAGAGAGAGAGAGAGAGAGAGAGAGAGACTGCCGGAAAGAATAAAAACCAGTGTGTACAATGTTAACCTCCGACCTTTTCAATGCAAACGCTCTCCTCTTTTACGTACGTGTAGATTCCCAACCAATAGAAATGGAGCGAGGGAGAGAGATAGAGAAACATCAATGATGAGAGAAAATCATGGATCGGCTGCCTCCTGCACACCCCACACTGGGGAGCCAGCCCGCAACCCGGGCATGTGCCCTGGCCGGGAATCGAACCGTGACCTCCTGGTTCATTGGTCGATGCTCCACCACTGAGCCACACCGGCTGGGCTCTGTAACCTTGAATATGGGCATGAATGGGTTCTTTCATGTGGAACTATTCTGACCCTGGACACTGGGTGAATTGCATCAAACAACCAGGTGGATAGAACCCCCTCCCATCCTTGGCTGAAGAAGTCCAGTGTCCAAGGCAGCTGTGGATGCCTTGCCACGTTTCCTGAGGATTTCTTCCATCCCAGTCCAGACCGGTGTGTTGAGGGTTCCACTGAGACCACCTGCCTATATGCCAGTGGTTCTCAACCTTCCTAATGCCGCGACCCTTTCATACAGTTCCTCATGTTGTGGTGACCCCCAACCATAAAATTATTTTCGTTGCTACTTCATCACTGTCATGTTGCTACTGTTATGAATCGTCATGTAAATATCTGATATGCAGGATGTATTTTCATGGTTACATATTGAACATAATTAAAGCATAGTGATTCATCACAAAAACAATATGTAATGATATATGTGTTTTCCGATGGTCTTAGGCAGCCCGTGTGAAAGGGTCGTTCGACCCCCAAAGGGGCCGCGACCCACAGGTTGAGAACTGCTGCTATATGCACACTTGGAAGGAGTTGGAGAATAATGTGCATCATCTCACATGTAATTGTGAGAAGCCGATCATTTCTATATGCAACTGGTTGGGGAGAAAGACCCTGGGAAAATGCCACTTACCACAGGTGACCTGTTCGTTGAAGTGTTATTGGAATGAATGATGGAATCCCAGCAGATCTGTGCTCACTCTTTCCTGGATCCCCATTGGAAATCCACCTGAACGTCTTTAGAAAATAACATTGGCCCAGCTGGTGTGGCTCAGTGGATAGAGCGTCAGCCTGTGAACTGAAGGGTCTGAGGTTCAATTCCGGTCAAGGGCACATGGCCGGGTTGCAGGCTCGATCCCCAGTGTGGGGTGTGCAGGAGGCAGCCAATCATAGATTCTCTCTCATCATTGATGTTTCTATCTCTCTCTCTTGCGCTCTGAGATAAATTTTTAAAAAAAATTTTTTAAGAAAATATTAGGCCAGAATGGTATTGGAATGTTAATTCTTCCATCAACTCCTTTTATTTTGCTCTTGTCAACCAAGGAATATAAAAAGAGATCTTCTTAGATCACTCCATCTGCAGATAGAATGTGGAAAGGGGTGGGGAGAAAATATTTAAGGGAGGTGGGATTCACATTTGCCTTTAAAAGAACGGGAAAGAAAACCCGATTTTATTGCTGTGAATCTGGGATTTACCCAGAGCAGTTTGGCCACCCTGCTGCCGACTGCCTTAAGCAGCGCGCAGCCAACAGCAGCTGGAGCACAACCTGAGGCCGAGGCTCCGGTGGGAAGAGGAAGAGCCGGAGAAGAAGGGGAGGCGAGCAGGAGAGGGTCAGAGAGGCAGGAAGGAGGGCAGCCCTGGGAGAAGACATGGAAAATTAGAGCAGGAGCTGAGAACACTCGGGAGAGTGGGGAAATGACAGCTGAAATTAGAGCAGGAGCTGAGAGAAGCGAGCAGGCGGGGATGGAGGAACGAGGAGATGGAAGGAGGGGAGAAGCCACTGAGCGAGTGGACAGAAAAGCAAAAGCTCCGCTCGCTCAGGGGGCCCGGGACTCGCGTGGGTCCCGCAGCCGTGCCCCGCACGGATGCAAACCAATCAGTCGCCCTCCTGAAGTGCCTGTGAAGGGTGGCACGGACTGTGCCCCGACAATCAATATTGCATTTTATGCCTGCTGCACCTTGCAAACGCCTCCCGAAGACATTGGTTCGAGTAAGTGTCGCCTCTTTAAACGGCCTTTGATTATTCGCTTTCACGGTGGCTGAGCAGGAGTTTGCACCCTGACTTGGGCGGGTTCAGGTGGTGAGGTTGAGGTTGTGCGGGCCAGGAGGTTGTGCTGGGCGCTGTGGCTGGGGGCGGGGGGTTGGGGGGGGGGCGGGTGATGCTCTGGCAGGAGTCAGTGCTGTTCCCTGGACAACCCCCGGCCGCATGTGGAAGCCGGGGGTTGTGGTTTTCATTCCGGGGTTTTCATTCCGGAGCAGCATTCTTAGAAAGCTGACAGGAGCTGTGCTGGCTGGCTGGCTGGCTGGCATGGTTTGGGCACCTCAGAAGTGGTATTTTGTGGCCAGTTATACAAGAGGAAAATTTCTGGTTCCGATGGGATGCTTTGGGAGACCTAACGGTGGGTTTTTCCAGGTGAGGCCTTTGCAGAACTGGCCAATCGGGGCTCGGGCTTTGCTGAGTTGCCGCTGACGTAGGCTTGTCTGTTGCAGCCGACACCCCCGCTGGGTCAGAATGGGTCCCACCAGGGAGGGTTTATGTCTGGGACTGACTACAGGGGGTGTCAGGCTGGGCTCTGCAATACACTGATGCGGGGTGTTCCTCGCTACCTAAATGCCAAAGCTAGAGCCGAGGTCGCAGGCCCGGAATACATTCTCCATTATATCAGAAATCTGCAGGTTGTGAAAATGAGTTTCTTTGAAGGGAACCCACCACCGTGTCTGCTTCATGCTTGACTTCAATGCTGTCTTCCCAGGAATCGGGTGCCAGCCATGATTCTTTCTAGATCTTTCTTTGGTTTGGGCGACCCATTGTACCTTCTCTCGGTGATTTCCGGGACTCAGCTGCTGGAGCACCCCGACTTGGGAAGCCCTCTCATTAGCTGGTCCTGAGGCGCCCAATTCCTGTGCGACATCCCACCCTGGAGAGCCCCCAGTCAGCATCCGCCCTGGTGCCTCGGATGGGAGAATCTGCATGTCTTGACTTCTAGGGCTGGCTCCATGATTATGGATGTACCTGTCATGCAGCTAACTACTACTATCTGTCTTTCCCCCACTGGCT
>NW_005871678.1:617900-625632 GCF_000147115.1 Myotis lucifugus | reverse complement strand
AAAGCGCCAGTTTTGCCCAGCCGGCCTGGCTCAGTGGTCAGCGTTGCCTATGAACCAGAGGTCTTGGTCTCGATTCCCGGTCAGGGCACATGCCCGGGTTGTGGGCTCATTTCTCAATAGGGGGCGTGCAGGAGGCAGCTGATCCATGATTCTCTCTCATCATTGATGTTCCCATCCCCCACTCCCTCTCCCTTCCTCTCTGAAATCAATAAAAATATAGATTTAAATAAAATAAAAATGAAGGCTCCCCTCGTTTCCATGACCTTGTGACAACGGGGACCTCTTTCCACCATTCTTTTCTCTGTTTTCATCTTCCTCCTCTCCACTAAACATGCCCTCCCTCCCAGAGCCGCCAATCTTCTTCACCCCTTTAAGGAGAACCCCTGTTTACCTCCAGCCAGACCCTCTGCATTCTCACTCTCCATTTCTTTTTTTAAAAATATATTTTATTGATTTCTTACAGAGAGGAAGGGAAAGGGATAGAGAGTTAGAAACATCGATGAGAGAGAAACATCGATCAGCTGCCTCTTGCACGCCCCCTACTGGGGATGTGCCCACAACCAAGGTACATGCCCTTGACTGGAATCGAACCTGGGACCCTTCAGTCCACAGGCCAATGCTCTATCCACTGAGCCAAACCGGTTAGGGCTCTCACTCTCCATTTCTAACTACCTGATGAACATTTGTGATCACCTCTTCGGCCAAAATAGGCTGTTGCTGGCTCAAACCAGGATTTTTTTTTTTCCAGATAGGCAGGAAGAGAGAGAGAGAGAGAAACACCAGTGATAAGAGAGAATCATTGATCGGCTGCCTCCTGCACGCCCCCAACTGGGGATGGAGCCCACAACTCAGGCATGTGCCGTGACCAGGAATCAAACCCCGACTTCCTGGTCCATAGGTTGATGCTCAACCACTGAGCCACGCCAGCTGGGCTCAAACCAGGATATTTTGAGCCATTTTTCTCACCTTCCTCCCCAAATCAGTTCCTCATCCCGATTTGTCTACTGTAATTAATAGCATTAGGAGCCCTTCAAGTCTCTAGGTTTGTGAATTAGATGCCATTGTGAGCTTTCCTCTTCCTCTCACCCTCACACCCAATCAGCTCCCTCTGTCATCACAGCCTGTACCCTTAAAGGGTCTAATAGGGTCTGAGAGCTAGCAGACCCTGGATACACATGCTAAGCGAATCCTCGCGAGGTATTGAGACACCCTGACTATTGTCTGTGCCACACTGTCATAGGTCCTCGCGAGTCACCCCTCCGAGTGCCTTACCGCCAGCCCAGTTCCCTTAGAGCTACAGGATGGGCTCGCTCGTTGGCTGACCCTGACAAGAGGCCATGCCAGTTTGCAAGTGCTGGGAAGAGGTGCAGCTAATAGAATGACTAAATGTGCCAGGACTTGGTGCCTGTTCAGAAAGCATCCTTCATGGCTTTGCAAGGAGGCAAAAGTGTCAAGTCAGCGCTCCTCTGAAGCCATTTGGAGACATTTGCAACAATGAATGCATGATTAAGTTTATTGTTTAGTAAACAGTCTGCAGACATTAGCCAAGGAAGAGTTATGGCGGCAGTTTACAAATAATTGCAATTGAATTAGGAAGACTGCAATGCGAAAGCAGGGCAAATAACTTGCCAATTCCATAAAGTGTTTTGCAAACAGATTCGGGGAGAAAATAGGATGAGAAAAGCAGGAGAGCCGGAAAGGGCTGTTTTCGAGTCTGCTCTGCAGATAGCGAGAGGACGCCTGCGTTCCGCCGCCTGATTGAGTGCTGGGAGCCGTGTTTATTTCTGCTTGGCCTCCGAGACAGAACTTGGCGCAGACTTCAGAGTGGGACCGAGGGGGCGTGGCTTGGCAGTTCACAAATTCGATCAAACAAACGGGGCAGAATAATTTTAAAATAGAGTACATGTGTTTGGATCCAGGGGGATTGTGGTGGGGCATCCTGGCTTATGGAAATGCAACATTCATAGCCCATGGTATATCTTCAGTGTGTTCTACTAAAGATATTTATTTTATTAAGCACATTTTATATAACATACTTAATACGTTAAATAACATATTTATATTTTATTAAATATTTTATTAACTATATTACAGAACATCTTAATAAAATTTGTACATACACATAATTATGTATATACATATAATTATATGTAAATAAAATTATGTATATACACATAATTATGTATATATACATAGTTATGTACATATAATATATGTGTATAGTATAGTATATGTGTATATCATATACTATGCACATAAATATGATACTTAAGAATGCATAATAATGAATATAATATTTAATAATATACAGCATTTCCATATCAAGGTTATCTGTCCTATGCCAGTGGGGGGAAACATTACAGTGGTTAGGCATGTCCTTTTATTCATTTTTTACCATGGATTTTATGAATTGAAGATACAAATGCAGCTCTAAACACATTGGAATAATCCTAGAAAGCCAGTAAATAAATTCCTGTGCAATGCGTAAATTGTGCACTTACTCAGTAGAACTGTTTAGATAAGGATCCTGCAGCCACTTTAACTCAGTTTTGATGTTTAAAAGAAGAAAGGCACAGAGAGCATTCATAAAAAGTGGGAACACGGCATCGTGAGAGGTTTTCTGAGCAAGGCGTATCCACAGGGTGTCAGTGCTTGTAGGTTGGCATTTTGTCTCAAAATGCATCCTACGCGGGTGATTTTCCTGTACTAACCACACCCACATCACCTGCTGTTGATTTTGTAACTATCCAATGACAGCCTCAGGTTCAAAAATGCAGGTGGGGATAGAGTAGGTCATCTTAAAGCAAACTCATGAGTTTGATCCCACATACCAACTGATGGGACAACTGGTTTACCAGAGGATTCCTGTCTCCTCTGAAACAATCCAGGATCGATCACACGTGAATAAGAATTTGAAGCACTCAAATATATGGATGAAGAATTTACATTTCCATCCCTTCTCCACACATTCTGTAATCTACAAAAGATGCACAATTTGTGCATTTAGCACAACACGTTTGAAGTGCCCAGATCTGCATAGTAGCTGAGGTCGGGGTCATGGGTCAAGTATATCATAATGGGACACTTCTGTGCACTGAAACCAAATACCAAAATGTGCCTACTTTTTCCAAAGACAAGTTATGTTCATGCCGTGCCTCGCCTCATTTTTCACGTTCAAAAGTGTTCATTGTCTAACCATAGCGGTTTGAGGGGAGATAGATCAGACCCAGAGAGGGAGCCTCTGGCGTCAACTCAATGGCAGCATTTTAGTTGCAAAGTGATTCTGACTCGGAGGGGTTGGCACAATGGGACGTGTCTGAGTTGGAAACTAAATGGAAAGAACACGAGATGACAAGGAGCCCAGGC
Source organism: Myotis lucifugus (assembly GCF_000147115.1). Taxonomy (NCBI): domain Eukaryota; kingdom Metazoa; phylum Chordata; class Mammalia; order Chiroptera; family Vespertilionidae; genus Myotis; species Myotis lucifugus. Next base: position 622,266 of record NW_005871678.1, on the reverse strand, counting down.
GCTCTCTCCCCTCTCACTCTTTGCTCTCCTGTCCCTGAAAAGAGCCAGCATCGTCTCCTTGCAGCTCATGGAGGAGGAAGATGCCTACTTTCAACACTTGTTGATCCCAACAGGGAAGATTGACAAGGAGGAGACAATTATATCTGACATGAATATGGGCATGGACGGGACCGTTGAAATGGAGACCCTTGCTAATGGAAGGAAGTGACCCCAGCCTTTTGACAGATGTCAAGTAGATTGGAGTCCAATGAAGTTAGAACCATTTAATCTGCATCGCAGGAGAAGACAAATTGTATGACTGATAACCTCTTTCTTTTCCTGTAATTTTTTACTTCGTGGTATAGAGATAGGGTTCTCCGCTTGCTAATGGGGGCCAGCATTATCTGTCCAGAGTTTCAGTGGCACCAGAGCTTTTGTTAGTTGGTGACCTCTCCTCTGGGTCAAAGAAGAAAAGAAATAAACGAAAAAGTCGTGAATAAAGAAATGATGGAAATCAATACCAGAATCACGACTCTTTCAATGAGATTTTGACCTCAGTTACAGGAATGCAATTTCTGAGTCCGTCTGAGAGGGCATTACTGACTTACTTAATGCATTATATGAAAGTAAGGTAAGGATGAAAAATGCACTTGAATTCCATTTGCCGCTACAGTATAATGGAGACAGAAATGTTTTTTATTCCCAAATAATCTTTTATCCTTTTGAGATGTGTGTATGTGTGTGTGTGTGTGTGTGTTTCTGAGTAAAAATTATTTTTAAAAATAGTCGCTTTGTTTCTCTAGTATGTGAGTACAGGCAAAGAGGCAAGGGGAAGAACGCTTAACTGTGACCTCAGCACCCTTCCGATCATGTCTGTTATTATTTTTCTTGCCTAGAGAGGAAGGTCCTCAAAAAACTGCCCTCCACTCCTTGTGTAGAGCTGTTGAGTCCTATTCAAGGCCAATTCCGTTGGGTAGAACTTGGAAAGTTCCTCCAGTGGTAGACACTTCCTAACACTGCAGCGTGCTGACGCTTCTGAAGGATTAACATGGTGGAACACGGGCAAGCTAAATAGCCATGTCTGCGGGTGGATAAAGAGAAATTGAATTTATTTAAGGAAAAGGGATACCCAAAGGGAAGGGCCGCACAGCACCCAGCCAAGGGGACACTGGGCCGATGATGGCAGCCCCCAGGGGCTGGAGTGTCCTCCTTATATGCAGTCACTGGTGGGAAGCTTTTGTCAGTGGGTTTGGAAGCTGAGTCCGTGGGCTTGGAATGGGGATGGAATGCAGGTGTGTAAGCAGGTGTCTTCAGGACAATTTCAATTCTTTATGTGGTCTGACTGCTGGTGTCCAGCGAATGTCTCCTGGTCTGTGTTCTCCGGGGGTGGGAAGCTTACAAATGGCCTTGAAGGATTGGATCGCCCTATAGTACTACCGACTCCAAAGTGAACTTGCAATGGAAATCCCACCCACTGGCGACAAGCCGTTTTCTCTTAAGGTTTCAAAGGAGTTGGCAGCCCTGACTGGTTTGGCTCAGTGGATCGAGCGTCGGCCTGCGGACTCAAGGGTCCCAGGTTCAATTCTGGTCAGGAGCATGTACCTTGGTTGCGGGCACATACCCAGTGGGGAGTGTGCAGGAGGCAGCTGATCGATGTTTCTAACTATCCCTCTCCCTTCCTCTCTGTAAAAAAATCAATAAAATATTTTTAAAAATTAAAAAAAAAGAAGTTGGCAGTGGGATTCAGAGAGAAAGCCCTTGTCACTCCAGAGTGAATGAACTTGGCCTGGTGGAGGCAGAGAGCTGTTGGAAATCCCACACCACAAACCAGGGTATGGGGCCTTCTAGTCCCCTCTTTCCTATGATAACCAGGTTACACGTGGTGCTCTGTAGGTCAACATGCATTTCTTGAGTGTCTTCTCTGTGTCAGGCAGGGCACTGGCTCCTGGGTTGGGCAAGGACAGGGGATTTGATCTCAGGGGGCTTGTAGTCTCAGGGGAAATTCTCAGCCATGGCCTTTCAGTGCAATGTAATGACATAAGGGAGTCAGTAAAGAGGGGAGGGGCGGGCAGGACAGAATGCCTCCTGACAACGTTGAGATGTTCTCTGCTCAGCGAAGCATCCATAGGGTGCTCAGCAGTGAGCCACATGGGGGGATCCAGAAGCTTCCAGGCCACAGGAAGTAGTTTGAGGACAGTCACGCAGGAGTGGCCTGGAGTGATGAGTGGTGAGCCCTCCCAGGAAACTCCTAGAGCGCTGCTGTCCCACTCTAGGCCTTGCACACCCTCCTTCTTTACGTATCCATCGTGTCAGGTCAGCCCTCCAGCCTCAGCTCTGATACCACTGTGGCCACGGGGTCCCCTGTAGGCATCAGAATTATAAAACCAACCCAGTAACATCGCCTGTGGAATTCCAGAAGCCTTCCCAGTTCCAAGAAAATGAAATGTATTGATATCGGTTCATAAAGCTAATAGTTATTAAACATCTCCTCGGTGCCAAGCACTGTGCTAAGGGATACTGACACATTTTTCCCCAGAAATGCATCCGCCACACGTATGATCAAGGCCTAGGAGAATTGATGAGACAGTTGCTCTTGGCTGAGTCAGTGGGCTTGACAGTGACTGTAGTTGGAGCAGGTTTGATTCAATAGACATTGGACATAGTTTGGGTTTGCTCTCCCACCACATCGTATGCTGTAGAATTTCCGGAGGCATTTTTAGAACTTAGAGTAGACTCTTTCTAGCGTGGAAAAAAAGGTGCTGTGTGGTTTGTATTTTAGGTATTGACTTATTCCCAAGGTTTATTAATTACATATCCTATGTTCAAAATAGCTATTAGAAGTTAGAGGGCTCTGCCCAGCTGGTGTGGCTCAGTGGTTGAGCGTCGACCTATGACCCAGGAGGTCACAGTTCGATTCCCGGTCAGGGCACATGCCCAGGTTGCAGGCTCGATCCCCAGTAGGGGGCGTGCAGGAGGCAGCCGATCAATGATTCTCTCTTATCATGGATGTTTCTATTTCTCTCTCCCTTTCCTTCTTCTCTGAAATCAATTTAAATATATATTTTTTTTAAAAAAAGAAGTTAGGGTGCTCTAGTGGGAGGATATTTTTTGATCCTGTATTTGCTGGCTGTTGTAGTGTCTGTAAATGAAAGGTCACACCTTTACCTGAAAATATTTTGGTGGATTCAGTGAATGAAAAAGGAATTGCAAGAAGCCACATCTGTACGTGTTACTAGTTGACTCGGGATGCCCAGGCCGGACCCTGGGTCCTTGGAGATACGTGACCTGTAGACCCTCTCATCTCTCTCATCTCTGAATTTCTGGTTCGACCACTGCAAATCATGATGAAGGGGCTGTTATGATCATGAGATAATGAATATAATGTGTTTTGTAAATTCTAAAGTGGCATAATGTTATTAATATTCAGATATAGACATCTCCACAATTACACCTTCTTACCAATATTCCAATATAAAATAATACATTTGTATATACTCTTAAATTGCCAGCATCTTTCCCAAATTCCTAGTGCACATCATTTGTGAATGAGGACAATTGCAAAAATGCCTGTAGATGTGTTATATGTTGGAGCCTGCGCTGTTTAAAGTAGAATCGTGTCTTTGTTATTCATACACCCACATGATGACAATCCGTGATCAGGGAAACATGAGTATGTGCTGAGGACCTCACAGGATTTCACTTTGCCTTCTTGTCCAAAGTCCGAGGTCAAGGGCATGATTGAGCCTAGCCAGTGGGGCTCAGTGTTTGAGCATCAACCTATGAACCAGGAGGTCACAGTTCGATTCCCAGTCAGGACCATGCCAGGTTGTGGGCTCGATCCCCAGTAGAGGGCCTGCAGGAGGCAGCCAATCAATGATTCTCATCATTGATGTTTCTATCTCTCTCTCCCTCTCCCTTCCTCTCTGAAATCAATAAAAATATATATCTTTTTTATAAGAAGCATGAATGGTGATGAAGGGAGAGCGTTGAAGTTACCAACCCACCTAACACTAAACCATGGTGCTTCCCATAGAACATTTCTGTTTCTGAGGATTCTTCCAACTCACAGCAACTTGAAGTAACTTCCCCAAAGTTAACCCCCCATGGTGCTTGCTGCGGGCAGGTAGATGTGGGTCCACGGCTCCTCTTAGGATAGGCTGCTCTCAGATGGTCCCAGAAATGACTGAATTTGGATGCAGCAGACACTTCCTCTAGGAAGCAGAACTCATCCCTGGAGCCCTCTCACGTACAAATTATAGCCACCATTTAAACCATCATCACAGTATTTGAGGTTGGTAAAACATTATTGCTTGAGCTATAAAAACATTCTAAACTAGCATTTCAAATTGTTCTTCGGCTTTCAGCAAGCACTTAAATTAAAGTTTCA
>NW_005871678.1:603315-617770 GCF_000147115.1 Myotis lucifugus | reverse complement strand
GAACATTCGATGGCCTGGTCCTAGGTCGATCACACACACACACACACACACATACACACACACACACACAAAGAGAGAGAACTTGGGATGTTGTCATTAATGTCCATAATCTGATCATTGTTACTATCTCCTTCCTATGAATTACTTTGTTTAAAAAGGAAAAGAATCAGCCCTAGCCAGTTTGGCTCAGTGGATGGAATGTCGGCCTACAGACCAAAGGGTCCCGGGTTCAATTCTAGTCAAGGGCACATGCCTCGATTGCAGGCTCCTCCCTGGCCCAGGCCCTGGTTGAGGCTCGTGCAGGAGGCAACCAATCAAGGTGTCTCTCGCACATTGATGTTACTCTCTGTCTTTCCCTCTCTCTTCCACTCTCTCTAAAAATCAATGGAAAAATATCCTCGGGTAAAGATTTAATATATATATATGCCAAAGTGACTGTTTGACCATTACAACCAGTAGCTATGCTGTGCACTGACCATTAGGGGGCAGACGCTCAATGCACAGGCATGGAAACATGGAACAGACTGATGAATCTCAGAGGGAAGGGATGGGGGGAGGGTAGGAAGAGATTAACCAAAGATCTTATATGCATACTAGAGGCCCAGTGCATGGATTCATGCACCGGTGGGGTCCCTCGTCCTGGCCTGCGGGGATCAGGCCGAAACCAGCAGTCCGACATCCCCCAAGGGGTCCTGGATTGCGAGAAGGCACAGGCCAGGCCAAAGGACCTCACCGGTGCATTTGTGCACTGGGCCTCTAGTAATAATAATAAAGAGGAAGAGAATCTGAAGGTACTATTCTTAGCATCTTCCTTACAAAAGAAAAAAAGGTGGACTAAATAAATACAATCTATGTATGTTCTCCAAGAATGCCTGTGGAACAGCTAACTTCCCATACCTCCTTTTGTGGAACAGATAAAAGCAGAAAATGCCATATTATTCCGTTTGTCCCTTCAAGCACGTACTGGTGGTGGCCTTGTATCTGGTTGGTCTTATAGGGTACTGATTCTCCCAGAAGTCAACAGTGCTAACTATAGCTATTGGCCCTTTATCCAATTCTAAAACGCAATATTTTGCAGCCTTACTGTTGTACGTTCAAGTATAACAGATTCTTTGTTCACTCCAACTTGGAAGGATTTTAATTCCACCAAAGGGGAATCCCATGATCAACATTGTTCCATTTCACTTCAACTGGACTCATTCACAGATTCCCCTAGCAACACTAGAGCATAAAATTACACCTTTACTGTTAAATATTGAGTCTGACAAACCTACCAGCAAATTTTGCTCTCCGTCTTCGTGAACTGTTGGAAATAGTGTCGTAACGTGGTGACCCTTTTTGTAAAAGAATATTTTCTTATTGATTTCAGAGAGGAAGGGAGAGGGAGAGAGAGAGAAACATCAATGATGAAAGAGAGTCATTGATCGGCTGCCTCCTGCAAGCCCCCTTCTGGGGATGGAGCCTGCAACCTGGGCATGTGCCCTGACCAGGAACCGTGACGTCCTGGTTCATAGGTCAACGCTCAACCACTGAGCCACACCGGCCGGGCCGTCTTGACCCTTTTAATGACAAAGTAGCCACTGCTTGTCATTGGGTGGTAGGCTTTTCTGGTTTGTGTCTTTTCTGCGCACAACACACACAAACACACACACACACACACACACACACACACACACACACACAAATGCAAAGAATTAAAAGCAGCCAGTACGCTTGGCTCAGTCAAGAGGGAAATAAAAGGACACATTTGAGTACCTTTAAATTTTTTTTTCTGAACATGACTTCCCATTGACTTTAATTAAGATTTCATTAAACCCTGAGTTTGGAAAGCTTTTAATTGAGAGGAAATTTGCTTATTGGGCATATTTTTTCGGACTGCGAAGAGAATAGCTATCATAAATGGCTCTTTCAACTTTATAGTCAAATTCAACTTTGTTCTACCTTTGCAGAAATTGGTTATAGATCCACTCTTAAGAAATGAGCCGTGCACAATAATGATTTTTATCTCGTCATAAAGTGGTCTGAGTTGGCTCCGGGACACTTTCTAAGTCTATTGCCCGCTGACAAATTAATCCAATTAGCCAAGGTGAAGGTTTATAATTGGGGTTAACTAGAATTTAACTGGTCATCGCTTAGCAAACCCTCCGTCACCTCCCCTAGAGCGTGGTGGCCCCTCCAGTTATTCGCATGGTGGCATCTAGTCCCCGGATGTAACCGAAGCCTGACTTCAAAAATCCCTTTGCAAGAAAATCAGAGAGAGAGCCACCTGTCCGAAACCATGGCAACGGTGGGACTCCGTGGCTTCTATTTGCCTGCTGTCCCAGCCCCTCTCCACTCCTCTACTACTGAGAGTATTTTTATATAGTTCATGTCCCTATTGGTCTGCAGTTTGCAGTGAGGTTTAAAAAGTAATACATCTTTTCTTAGATGTACCCCAGTTTCTGCTTTTTAATAGACATGATAATGAGCTTCTGGGTCTTCATTTCCCAGTGTGCAGAGAGCGCGAATAAATCTTCGCTTGTTCGCAACCCGGGACCAGGTTCCGGAGCGCCGGGACCCGCTGAGGTCTCCCTAAACAACTATTGTTTTAAGCATTTTTTTTTGGATGTTGGACTTTTGTGGTGCTATTGGACTGTGTTTTTATCTCTTTGGTGGCTTCTGCTTATAATGAGCTGAGACAGGGCGAAATAAATGCCTTTTGCAGTGAATTAGAATGAATGAAAGTTCCCAACAGTTTGGGAGCAGCCTCATGTGCTAGCTGTGGTATTGGCCGTAGAAAAGGTTTCCTGGGTCCTAGCCGGTGTGGTTCAGTGGATAGAGCGTCAGACTGTGGAGCAAAGGGTCCCGGGTTCGATTCCGGTCAAGGGCACATACCTCGGTTGCAGGCTCCGCCCTGGCCTGGGCCCTGGTCTGGGCTCGTGAGGGGGCAACCAATCGATGTGTTTTTCTCACATCGATATTTCTCTCTGTCTTTCCCTCTCTTCCACTCTCTCTAAAAATCAATGGAAAAATATCCTCGGGTGAGGATTTAAAAAGAAGAAGAAAAGGCTTTCTGGTAGGTAAGAGGGGGAAAGAAAGCTTCACACCAGGTCTTTACAAAAACCGGTTTGCGTTTCGTTTCCTAGACTTCAAAGTTTTAGAAGATGTTTCCCGTTCTTGCATGCCAGCGGGAAATACGTTTGCCACTCTGAGGACCATTGGTTGCTTTTAAAGACTGAGTTCTTTCTATGTAGCACAATACAATTCCTTATAAACAAAACACTTTCTAAAAAAATTAAGCTTATTCAATATGCATAATAGAAATATGCAGCTCTATATTATTTTCAATTGTCTTAGAAATTAGAACATCCTTTGAGCAATTTCTGTTTTCCGAATAGAAGTCCACTACGGCAAATACCTAGTGTTGCCAGGTTTTTAATAAGTTTAATGGAAAATGTACTTCCTTCCTCCCTTTTTGTTTATTAGTGGGGAGAGAAGCTGTGGCATCAGGCACAGACGTTGATCAGACTTCAAACAACCTCTATTCCATTGATTAGAATTTTTGGTTATTGTAGCTGAGGTGTTCGCTTGCTTGCTCCCCCTGATTCTAAAATAATCCATCGGAAATTATCTTCCTATCACTACAGGTGTAACTCCATCTATTTCCCTGCTTCTGGTGGGAGGTGGAGATATATTTTATTTTAATTTTTTTTTATTCCTGTGCCTTATAGAAAAAAAAAAAGAAGAAGAAAAAGATGGCGGCTTGAGCCCATCCCCAAAGCTTTAGCCAATTGACTATGATTGAGTGCTTTTTCTTATTACTGCTCGCTGGGATCTTCTTATGAAATGCACATTTCATTTTTATCCAGGACCTGGGGATATGGGGCGACAGAGGAATATTACTTGAAATTCGGCCCGCCACCGTCTGTAGGCAGCTCCGCGCTGAGATGGCGGAAGAGTTATAATTTTAATTCTTTTCGCAATGACAAGGTGTCCCGAAGTTAAATGATCATTATCTGTGCAACCCAACAGCACCGTGGCACTTCTAGGAGGACCAGGCGGCTTATTCTAATTGATAGGATCTGAAGATTCCCAGGGTGAGCTAAGATCTAAGCGCTCCCAAATTAATAGGGTGATTGAAGGCAGGGGCTGTGTTTGCAAGGCGTTGGGGCTGAAATGGGTGCTTGGTGCCGCGGATCCTAATGCAGCGAGCATCACTGTGATCATCACGGAGCCAGGTAGCGGCACCTGCTCTGCCTCGGGCTGCCCAGTTAATCCCTAACAATCAGTTGATTCCTGGGAAACAATGATGACCAGACAAAGATGCGAGCCCTCACACTATCAGAGGGGGATGCTTTTGACACTGGTCCATGGGAAAGCTGTGCTTGCAGCATTCCAAAGGTGCGGACGAGGATGCTCAACTGACAAGAAGCTGAGCTCCATTGTGTGACATACTCAACAGCATCTGTGGCCGTTTTCTGGTTTTCTGGGGTGACTGAGTTTCAACTGTGATGTTGTCTGTTTATAAAGTCTGTGTCGGTAGCCGGGCGTGGTTATATGACTCACACGAAGATTCTGGGCTTGTCAGTGTGCTAGAGGTGTTTTTCTGGTTTTGCCTAAAAAGGAAGAAATAAAACATAAAACGAAGGGAGTTATTCTACCACAGATGATATAATAGGAAATATATATATGTGTGTGTGTGTGTGTGTGTGTGTGTGTGTGTATATATATATCTATCGTCTCCAAAATGTATACAAACACCTTGAATAATTATAAAGGCAGTGCTTATTTAAATACATTTCATTTGATTCAGGGTTCATTAGGGTATCTCAAATGCCCTTCATAATTTTATTTTATTTTTTTACTTTTCCCAGAATAAAAATGGAAATTGTACAATCGAATGTCAATTCTTTTCTGATCATATGTTTTATATATGGCTTCAAAAATAAGAATGTACTATCCACTGCGCCCTAACCAGTTTGGCTCAGTGGATAGAGTGTCAGCCTGCGGACTGAAGGGTCCCAAGTTCGATTCCAGTCAAGGGCATGTACCTTGGTTGTGGGCACATCCCCAGTAGGGGGTGTGCAGGAGGCAGCTGATCGATGTTTCTCTCTCATCGATGTTTCTAACTCTCTATCCCTCTCCCCTCCTCTCTGTAAAAAATCAATAAAATATATTTTTAAAAAAATAAGAATGCGAATGAACAGAAGCTCACAGCTCATATACATAAAAGTTGGGGGTAGCCCCATTGTTCACTTACAGATGCTGGGATCTACGTCTGTGTTCTCAGGGTCTGTCTTGAGGATTTCAAATTGTGTATTTCTGAACAGGCTCTTAAAAATTTTGAAGAAGAAAAAATGGACCATCTCCAAAAAACACTGCCACTGGTCATTTTGGGGACCTTGAGCAATGTTCTTAGACACTTTTTCCCTTTTATTGACAGAGAAAAATAAGACCACCTCACAGGATTATTGTGAAGGTTGAGAAAATGTGAAATCGCCAAATAGAGTGACAGACACATAGTGGAGAGTACATGGCTGTTTCCTTCCCCTTTCCCAGCATTCCTTTGCTTGGCTAGACATGTGTTCAAAGAGTCCTTTGCAGGAATGTTAGTAAAATGGGTATCTTTAACCAAATCAATATGAGTTTTCACTTTTCGTTACCACTGGCGTGTGAAAGGCTTGTCCAAGCAGAAGCTTCATGAGGAGAATGCATGAATCCCACAACCTTCTTCTTTTAAATGTATATTTTTATTGATTTCAGAGAGGAAGGGAGAGGGAGAGAGAGAGAGAAACATCAATGATGAGAGAGAATCATGGATCGGCCGCCTCCTGCACGCCCCACACTGGGGATCCGGCCTGCAACCTGGGCATGTGCCCTGACTGGGACTCGAACTGTGACCTCCTGGTTCATAGGTCAATGCTCAACCACTGAGCCACACCGGCCAGGCCAAACTACCCTCTGGGCAACTGAATGAGCCGGTGCCATGGTTGGGCAGCTGTGTCATTCAGAAGAAAAAAGACAAAAGAAGTCCCCAGGAATGTATCTTGGGCAGATGTGCTTCCCAGTGCTGACCTTCCTGGGATTCTCCCACCTGGATTATTAAAAGATCATAGATCAGCGGTTCTCAACCTGTGGGTCGAGACCCCTTTGGCGGTCGAACGACCCTTTCACAGGGGTCGCCTAAGACCATCCTGCATATCAGATATTTACATGACGATTCATCACAGTAGCAACATTACGGTGATGAAGTAGCAACAAAAATAATTTTATGGTTGGGTCACCACAACATGAGGAACTGTATTGAAAGGGCCAGAAGGTTGAGAACCACTGTCCTAGAAGAAATAAAAAACCACAGAAGTGTTATTTTCCAAATATATTTCAATGTCCCTGTCAATATCCACGTGGGATCCCCTACCAATGCTGTGATTGTCAAAGGACATGTGGTCTAGATTAATAGCCCCAATTAATTAATTAGCTTTATTGTCTCCGTGCCTTCCTCTCTCCTCCCTACCCCCTGCCCAGTTGCTTTTCCTCTGTGTCTCCCCTTTTCCTTCTGGAGGGCCCACTTACCCGTCCTCGAAGACTTGCCTTTCCCCCCGGACCTTTGCATATATGAGCTGTGAGGCTCTGCTAATTTACATTTCTATTTGGAAGTCATATGTGACACATCCAGCTAGAAAAAAAAAATTGATGTGGGATTTTACAATCACCTTCCTTTTCTACTGGGGGGAGATGCACAAAGAATTATGAGGAGCGATTGAGAGAGCAGTGAGAAACCCCCCATGCACCCTGAGCCAATCATCGCTGGCGCAATGAGGGGGAGCCATCACATAAGGTGGGTCAAGGGATTGACTGCAACAAGTTGGGAGAAGAATCCCACACCCGGAGATGGGACACAAAGAGAATCAGTGAATCAACTGGATTGTTTCTCCAAGACAGCGGTTCTCAACCTGTGGGTCGCGACCCCTTTGGCGGTCGAACGACCCTTTCACAGGGGTCGCCTAAGACCATCCTGCATATCAGATATTTACATGACGATTCATCACAGTAGCAACATTACAGTTATGAAGTAGCAACGAAAATAATTTTATGGTTGGGGGTCACCACAACATGAGGAACTGTATTGAAAGGGCCAGAAGGTTGAGAACCACTGCTCCAAGATCACCATTCTGAGTCTTGCCCAAGTCCGATCCAACTGCAATCAGAGAGAGACAGGGAAGCGTTTACCAACTGGACCCATCACTCAATTACAGAGACTACGGGTTCTCTGAAGTCACAGAGAGGCAATCGCTTTGTTTAGATTTTGAAAGTCCTCCTAGTTTTAATAAGAAATAATTATTTGAGAAAGAAGTAATTACATCTCTAGCCGATTTGGCTCAGTGGATAGAGCATTGGTCTGTGGACCAAAGGGTCCCGGGTTCGATTCCAGTCAAGAGCACTTACCTTGGTTGTAGGCTCCTCCCTGGTCTGGGCCTTGGTCGGGGGCTCATGCAGGAAGCAACCAGTTGATGTGTTTCTCTCATGGATGTTTCTCTGTCTTTCCCTCTCTCTTCCCCTCTCCTTAAAAATCAGTGAAAAAATATCCTCAGGTGAGGATTTAAAGAAAAAAAAAAGGAATAATGATAGCAGTTTGTAGGATTAAAATGTAGAGTAAAATAGTGACAGGTGATTGAATAAGTGGACATTGGAAAACATGGCTAGAATCTTTTCTTTCCTCCGTTTCCCCTGCATTTCTTCCTCCCTGTCAACTGATGCCTCCTTGCCCTGCCCCTTCCTGATGGGAAGGCCGCTGAGCAGAAGACGGTCACCATGAAAGCAGCTAATCATGGGGCCTTGGCCAGTCCATCAGCGTCTCTGTGGCTGTCCATTGTTTACACTGAGAAGGGGCCCCAAGATTCCTGATCTCCAATACGGCGGGCTGTGCAAGTCAGGCCGCCAGCCCTCCTGCCAGCCGCGGCAGCCTCCATTTAATTAACTGCCGCTCCCTGCCCTGATGTGACTGGCCTGGCCGGGAAGGTGTTTCCCAAGGAAATCAGAATGGGGGGCAGAGAGGGGAAGGAGGAGGGAAAAAAGGCGGGTTCAGGAGGGCAATGCAACAGGGGTTAACAAGGCTGCCTAAAGATCAAGGGCTGGAGTGCTGAGATGCGACCCGACTTGCAAACTTTAATTTACTGTCACTGTGAGCCCCCTTTGAGGGTTCTGGTGGTATTTATACACACAGCATCAATCACATGGAACAAGGGGGGGATTTATAGTTTGTTTTAAAGACTGCAAATGCAATGTAATGCAAATAGCTTGCCTCATGGGCATTTACGTTTAATGGGAAAATTACAGATGCAAAAGATTGGGAGAACAAATTTTAAATTGACTTTATTACATCGAGTGCTTTTCAGAGAATACTATTAAAAAAAAAAAAAGAAAGATATGGTAATGGAGTTCTACACTGCAGCCTGACGACTTTAAATTCCACTTAACTGACTTTCTGGGTTTTTTTTCTTTTCTTTCTTCCTTCCCCTCCCCCCCCCCCCATCTTTCTGCATACATTACTCTTACAGTAAGTTTGGCTGAAAATTCCCCAGGATCATAAACTGATTAGAAGTTGGATTTTTATTTTATTTTATTTCATATCACTTTTTTCTAGGCCCAGCCAAATAGCAGATCCATATGATGTATACTCACAGAATTACATCATGGTTGTGTATGCATTTTTAGCCTGTGCCGTAAAATGGCTACGTTGTATATTAATATGTGAATGCCTTTAATCAAGGATTTGAAGTTTTAGACTAGATCAGTTCTCTCATCTTCATTTTTCTTTTTTTTAATATATTTTTATTGGTTTCAGAGGGAAGGGAGAGGGAGAGAGAGAGAAACATCAATGATGAGAGAGAATCATTGATCGGCTGCCTCTTGCACGCTCCCCACTGGGGATCGAGCCCGCAACTGGGGCATGTGCCCTGACCCGGAATCAAACCGTGACCTTTTGCTTCATAGGTCACTGTTCAACCACTGAGCCAGGCCAGATGGGCTGTCCTCATTATTCTTAAAGCATACATGTGCACGCAGGTCTGCACATACACACACGTGCATTTGAACATCCCAGGGGTTCTTTGACTTTGAGCATTTTGGATGAAGTCTTTTCCTGAAATTGCCAGAAGTTATCCCAAGATGCTCTTGAGTGTTTGCATGGGATGAGCTGGTGGTCTCAGCATGTACTGTGGCCGGTGCTGGTGCCCCCTGCACAGAGCTGACATTGAAGTTGGTACCACCGATCAAAGGACAAAGAAGGGCTAAATAGGCAAGAGGGGGCTTTGCGTGTAACAGTGGCTGCAACCCCACCCTCAGGTGCACAGAATCACATCTACTTCCCAGTTAATGGAGGGCATTTCCCAGGGTCACCTGGGCCGCGCCCATGAGAATCTGCATTTTATTTCTGTATCTATACGGATTCTATGTAAAGGACTTTTCTTACGTTGATTTCTCCTTTTTCCCTACTTCATCAGGGACTTGGGGCGGCTCGCTGAGATGCATGTGCTTCTAAATACAAGCATTTGGGGAATATATTCTGTTTTTTATCTTTATAACTTCATTTCATAAACCATTAATTTCATATAGATATTGCTCCTATGTATTCCATATTCATATGCACCTTCAGTAAGAATCAGTACCACACCCCACAAGTGTCCCAGAGTCGACAAGAATATTTCTATCCATATTTGACAGAAAGTAATCCTTACAGGAAAAAGAGTTGGTTGAAATCTGTCTATTGATAAGATCACCAGAAGGGACATTTAGCTGTGTGATGATCAGATCATCAATTATATCGACTTCCCGTGTTCATGAGACCGGTATGTTCACGTTTAGCATTAGTGATATGCTGTGGTCTGAATTTTTTTTTTATTTGACAGGTAGAGGCATGATTTCAAGATCAGCATCATTAGCTACTTAGTAGTTTATATCTGGGTGCAGCTGCTCAGATATTCGAAGCAAAACAGCATGACTGTATTTTTCCTGATTTGGCAAATAACTGGGGGGTGGGGAGGGGACATACTTAGCCTGAAATTATCAAAATCAAGTTGTCTGAGTAGCTTCCAGTCTTCTGCTCCTTTATGCAGAGTCGACAGAATTTATAGACCCCATCATTTGCCCAACATTGGGCTTGCGGTACTTGTTTCATTTCATGCCAAGGGGTAGGTAACAGGAAGGCAATGCGATTCTCTGCCGTGCTGTTCAGAGGGGATACTGAGGTCCAGCGTAGTTCACAACCTGCTAGTTACTGTCAAGACCAACATCATTGGATCAGAAGACCAGACAGACTGGGAGCAAGTGGGGGATGCCTCAAAAAGTGCACTAGGCCCTAACCGGTTTGGCTCAGTGGATAGAGTGTTGGACTGCAGACTCAAGGGTCCCGGGTTCGATTTCGGTCAAGGGCATGAACCTTGGTTGCGGGCACATCCTCGGTGGGGAGTGTGCAGGAGGCAGCTGAATCGATGTTTCTCTCTCATCGATGTTTCTAACTCTCTCTCCCTCTCTCTCCCTTCCTCTCTGTAAAATATCAATAAAATATATATATTTTTTAAAAGTACACTGGAACAGAAATTAAAACACACACACACATACGGGATTTATACTAACAGCAGTCATGTAACACCTTCAAATGAACAAGCAGCCTTTAAAATGCAAAGGCAAATGACCGATTAAGGCTTAAACATTTTTTAAAAATATAGTTTATTGATTTTACAGAGAGGAAGGGAGAGGGATAGAGAGTTAGAAACATCAATCAGCTGCCTCCTGCACACCTCCTACTGAGGATGTGACTGCAACCAAGGTACATGCCCTTGACCGGAATCGAACCTGGGACCCTTCAGTCCGCAAGCCAACACTCTATCCACTGAGCCAAACCGGTTAGGGCAAGGCTTAAATGTTTGAAGTGATCAGGACACAGATGCACAGAAACCAGGGAGAAGACCACCTACAAGCCAAGGTGGGAGATCTCAGAAGGAAGCAGCCCTTCAGACGCCTTGATCTTGGACTTGTAGCTCCCAATACTACAAGACTACCATTTTCTGTTGAATAGGGTCCTAGTCCCTGGCACTGTGTTACGGCAGCTGTAGAAAACTAAAACGGAGAGTCTTAAAGATGGTTAGAGCCGAAACCGGTTTGGCTCAGTGGATGGAGCGGCGGCCTGCAGACTGAAAGGTCCCAGGTTCGATTCCGGTCAAGGGCATGTACCTGGGTTGGGGGCACATCCCCAGTGGGGAGTGTGCAGGAGGCAGCTGATCGATGTTTCTCTCTCATCGATGTTTCTGACTCTCTATCTCTCTCCCTTCCTCTCTGTAAAAAATCAATAAAATATATCTTTTAAAAAAAAGATGGTTAGAGCCAGACTGGCGTGGCTCAATGGTTGAGCGTCAACCCATGAACCAGGAGGTCATGGTTCCATTCCCAGTACATGTACCTTATGTACTAGCCTTAAACCACAGTCTGACAACCTTTTTAATTATTCCACCAATTTCTTTATCCCTTGATGGCCATTGTTTACAAAGAAACCAAGTTGAGAGGTAGATGCTATTTCATCCAGTAGACAACTCAACTACATAAATGCTTGTTCCCATTCATATTCATAGTTTTGCTGGATCCAAGTATATGCCATAGTAAAAAGTCTAATTTCTGCATGCCACCAATCTTTTGTTTTGTCCAGAACTAGTTACAATCATACAAGTTACACCCAACTACACCAAGATCTGCTTTCATGCATGTAGTAGATTGGGTATGTTTTGGGGAATCTATTTTATTTGATGGCAAATAAGCTGTATAGTCATTTAAATTTTGCATAGGGTCCGGCTAGCATGGCTCAGTGGTTGAGCGTCGACCTATGAACCAGGAGGTCATGGTTAGATTCCAGGTCGGAGCACATGCCCGGGTTGGGGCTCAATCTCCAATAGGGGGTGTGCAGGAGGCAGCCAATCAATGATTCTCGGTCATCACTGATGTTTCTGTCCCTCTCTCCCTCCCCCTTCCTGTCTGAAATCAAAAAAAGTATATTTTAAAAATAAATAAATAAATTTTGCATAGGAAAGCTCTATGTAATTGCAACTCGTAAAGCAACTATTTAGTTCATTTCATTCTTTTTAATTTCTTGTATCCTTGACTTGATAACAACTGTGGTGTCTCACGGTGAGGCTAGTCCTCTGACGCCAGTTTATTTGGGTTTTTATTTGGGGGGTTTTCATTTATATTAATAACCGTATCCTGTAGTGGCCATCTGGGCTCTTTAACAGACTGCTATTATATGTGCTTCCTTGCGTTTGGCATCAGAAGTTGTCAGTCTGCATCGCAGCCCTGTTTGGAAACTAATTCAAAGAGACGTTATTCCACGCTTCTCCACCGCTGGCTAAAGTCCTGCTCTCGCCTGGGAACTGCCCGGCGAGAGCTGCAGGCCAAATCTGGCTTGAATTTACCCAAAGAGTGGCCCTAGTGTTCCCATGTCAATGCTGAATGGGCTATTGAATTCCACTCCCCCCAACCTCTTTCGTCCTGAAGGTTGACTGTCTCCCATAAAGGAATTTGTAGATTTTTTATTAACTTGTTAACATTTTTGTAATGGATCACAATGACAGGTTTTCTGTTGAGCATTTAGTGGTACACACTGAATAAAGATACATACTTGAGAGACTGGTACATGCCAGAGGAAAGACTAATAGAAACAATTTGGGGGATGGCCAGCCTAATTTTGAGACATTATGCATACACAAGTTTACCCAATTTTTTAAAATATACTTTTATTTATTTCAAAGTAGAAGGGAGAGGGACGGAGAGATAGAAACATCAATGATGAGAGATAATCATGAATCAATCGCCTGCCTCCTGCACGCTCCTACTGGAGATAGAGTCTGCAACCCGGGCATGTGCCCTTGACCAGAATCGAACCTGGGACCCTTCGGTCCGCAGGCCGATGCTCTATCCACTGAGCCAAACCGGTTAGGGCCAAGTTTACCCAATTTTTAAATCCAGTTGGGGGTAGACCAGAACACTGTTGCTATTGCTCTAGTGCAGTGATGGCGAACCTATGACACGCATGTCAGAGGTGACACACGAACTCATTTTTTTGGTTGATTTTTCCTTGTTAAATGGCATTTAAATATATAAAATAAATATCAAAAATATAAATCTTTGTTTTACTATGGTTGCAAATATCAAAACATTTCTCTATGTGACACGGCACCAGAGTTAAGTTACGGTTTTTCAAAATGCTAACACGCCAAGCTCAAAAGGTTCGCCATCACTGGTCTAGTGTATCAAGCCCTGTTTCTTCTGTAGAGTTTCCTTGGGGCATTTCGACTCCTATGGACTTGTTCCCATCAATATGGCCATTGACATTATAGTTGTAGTTGAGGACTTAGTATTTGAATGCTCTCAGATTGCTTTCTACACAGACATTGTCTTCCCTGCGTGGCAGGGAGATGTTTAAGGTCAGAGAAATATGTGATAGGCTCCTCTGGATGCTAAAAGCAATTTGGAAAAGAGATGTTAAACATCTTATATAGTTAAACATATGCTTACCATGTGACCCTACAATTCCACTCCCCGATATTTACCCAAAGGAAATGAAAACATATAGCATCAAAGACTCACGTAGGAATGTTGATGGAAGCTCCAATCATGATAGCTGAAAACAACCCAAATGTGCATCAGCAGGTGACTAGACAGGTAAATGAGATTGCACTATAACCACGTAATGAAATACAGCTCAGCGGTCAGACAGAATGAGCGATGGACACATAGAACAGCATGGATGAATCTCAAGGCCATTATGCTGATTCTAAGATACATACAAAAGAACATCTACTAGCCTAGCTGGTTTGGCTGAGTGGATAGAGCATCGGCCTGCGGACCGAAGGGTCCCCGGTTTGATTCTGGTCAAGGGCACATACTCATTTGCAGGCTCCTCCCTGGTCCAGGCCCTGATCGGGGCTCATGCAGTAGGCAACCAATCGATGTGTTTCTCTCAATATTTCTCTGTCTTTCCCTCTCTAAAAATCAATAGAAAAATGCCGTTGGGTGAGGATTTTAAAAAAGAAAGAATATCTATTACATAATTCCACTTGCAGAAAATTCTAGGAAAGTACATGAGGGAAACTTGGCGGGGGGGGGGGGGATTGAAATGTTGTATAACTTGATTGTTTACAATGCTCACAACGCCTCAAACTGGACACTTTGCATTTTAAGTGTCAATTACACCTATATAAAGTTGATTTTTTTAAGTAAAATAGTCTACTGAGAGGATCACAGAGAGTAAGGGAGAGGGACAGAGAGCTAGAAACATCCATGAGAGAGAAACATCGGTCAGCTGCCTCCTGCCACTCCCCACTGGGGATGTGCCCGCACCAAGGTACATGCCCTTGACCGGAATCAAACCGGGGACCCTTCAGTCCCCGGCTGACGCTCCATCCACTGAGCCAACCGGCTATGGCTT